>NC_088360.1:133711081-133776081 GCF_034508935.2 Berghia stephanieae | reverse complement strand
GCACATTAAGTGGATATTGCGCTATATAAAAGCTCAAGCTCAAGTTTTAAACAGTGCTGATGGTGACAAAAATGGAAAAAGGAGGAAAATTATGAATGGTTTTCTTTACGCCACATAATATTTACTTCACTAACTCCCACTTTTAGAGCCATTGAGATGATAAACTACTCCCGTTGTCCTCTGGATAGTGGGGAAACTGCACCAGTTTGTTCCACCACACATCAAATCTCTCAAAGCCAGAAAATTTGATTGAGGAAAATGTAATTTTTCAAAGGAGGAAATTCCTCCTCTGAATCAAAAATCGCGGATTTCCACAGATCTGAGGAAAACCATCAGCACTGTTTAACGATTTCGTTAAAATCGAGGTCGCTGAGTACTTATTTACATATCCAAACCAGCAACCACCGGAGCTCCAGCCCTTTCATCTTGTGCCATGACGCAGAAGTTAGACGTCTTTTGTAGTTGTTCCAGGTGACTATACATTGTGTTACTGATGCTTGGATTTGGTGGGAGGAATGTGTATCTCAGGTCTTCAACTTCAAGAGGTTGACATTCAAGCAAGTGGTGTGTTGCTATTTCATTGGAGCAGGAAGAGTTGCTGGGAACAAGGTGCAGTTCTACTTCTACTTCTGCCTAAAGTTGACCAATAAATGGGTCGTGTCATTTCTCTATCTTTCTCAGTGGAAACGGCTACTACCAGATTTTGTTAACCGCACAAAATGTCGGGTTGTTTATCTGTGTGGCTATGACTATGTGGTCTAGTCTAGTGGTATGACTATGACACTCGCTTTCAGATCGAAATGTCCTGGCTTTGAGCCTCGCTCAGCACAGTTGAGTCCTTGGAAATGACTCTTTACTCACTGTACTCGGGTGTAAAATGAAAACCTGGCTGTCAACAGCATTGTCTCTGTCTGAAAAATTGTAATTTTGCCTAACAGGCGTCATGTCTCGTTCTACACATTACTTGTTGCTGTTGGTCAGGGAACCTTTGTAAAGCGCTTTGAACAAATTTAGTGGATATTGCACCATATAAAAGCTCTATCTGTCATTTCTGTGTCAATGCACATGATGCAGCTCAGGGCCAGGTTTAATTTTTTTACTCTAACCTGACATCAACTCTTATCGTTCAGCAAGAGAGAAGCAATGGCTACTCGACGAAGTATTTTCTGAAAATGGAGTCACAATGCTGTTGGCTGTTACTTCTCTCTCAACAAAAACGGTTGATACTGAATTTTTTTATTAAATGTTGACAAATTTTTAATGTAAATAAATCAAGTCTTGTAGTTGAAGGTAGAAAAGGTCTCACTTTGTTCAAAATTGAGCTTCACCTATCCTGCACCACTACCACCAATAACCCAGTTTCGTGGATGGTAAACTTTTGAAGTAATGTGGCAGCCAACAAGACAACCTCCCTGCTGACCAGTGATACAAAGTGCACCCATCCTGCACCACCACCAATAACCCAATTTCACAGACGGTAAACTTTTGAATGGAAGTATATGTGGCAGCCAACAAGACAAACTTCCTGCTGACCAATGATGAAAAGTTGAAGATTTACGCCGAAGTTAGCAACGATGATGATGCACATGGCGCCTAATACAGGATAACCCGTAACAGATTATCTACGATCACCTAAAACGAAGAGAAAACTGAACAGCTTGGGTTCGAACAACAGAGAAACATGCACACTTTCTAGACTCTCACTCAGAAAAAATATTGACCGCACCCAGGATCGATCACAGACCTTTTGTGTGTGAAGCGAGTGCTCTACCATCTGAACTATCGGGACCCCCTTCAGTTTATTATAGCAGAAGAAAAAAATATTTTTAAAGCAAAAAAATAACAAAAATCAATCAATAAAATATAAACAAAATGATATTTGTCACATAAATAATTTATTATCCTGTATCTCTCGACAAATTCTCTGTGTCCTTGTCAGTAGCACTTCTATTCAATGATTTATTAGAAGTGGAATAACAATTATCATCTCCATCATCGTCTTCTTCTTCCTCGCCATCAGAGCTTCCCTCCTCTGAATCTGACGGCTCATAAGCTACTTGGACTCTGTTCATGTTTACAACCATATCAGCGAGATCATTGTCACTGTCTTCGCTATCACTGGGAGGCAACATGTCGTCTGGTATTGTAGCACTGTCTGATTTGCTCATCTTCTCGCTAAATTCCTGAGGCCTGTGAATAATAATTTTTTAAAATAAAATAAAATTCCCTTTATTCATCACATAGGGGAAATCTGTTTCTAGGGTCTATTCCAAGGGAAGACAGGAATAACTAACCCAGGCATCAGTTGCAGTGCAGTTCTGTAACTTGAGCTAGAGCGAGATGACTTGCGCAAGGTAACACAGCGCAGCAGCGGGTTATCGAACAAAGTACCTTTCGGGTATGAAGCAAAGACCGTACCGTCGAGCCACGCTGTCCCCTGGCATGTCACCAGTAATACAGTAGTATCCTTGCAAAGTCAACTTATACATAAAACCAACGCCACTTGTTAGTCCTAAATTGTCCGTCCTTTATCTAAGCAGTGCTGTTGGTGACAAAAAGTGAAAAAGGAGGACAATTTTGAACAGTTGCCTAAGTCAGAAGCCCCATTTTAACTGCATTTACCCCCACATTTAGAGCCATTGAGATGAAATATTATCATTGATATTCTAGCTAACTTGTGGAGAGTGGGAAACTGCATCTTTCTATTACACCACACATCAAGTCTCTCACTACTATTACATTTGATTGGGGAAATGTCATTTTTAATAGGGAGGAAATTCCTCCTCGGATTCCAAACTTGTGGATCAGCAGCTATGCGGTCTAGTGGTATGAAACTCGCTTTTGGATCGGAAGGTCCTGGGTTCGAGCCTCGCTTGGCGCATAGTTGAGTCCCTGGAAAAGGCTATTTAATCACATTCTCTCACCGTACTCAGGTGTAAAATGAGAGCCTGGTCGTTAACAGCACTGTCTCTGTCCGAAAAAAAGAAGAATATCGCCTAACAGACGTCACATCCCGTCCTACACATTAAGTGCTGCTGTTGGTCAGAGACCCTCTATAAAGCGCTTTGAGCATGTTTAGTTGATATTGCGCTTACAAAATCTCAATGCTTTTAATTTTTTTTAGGTTCGCATGCAAACTGACCATTGGTGCGATGGATAAGGAGTGATGGCGTTGTTTGTTCAAGGCTGTCACCACCAAATTATTTGATTGTTCAATGAGACGAATGGGTAGACAATGCATTCTTGACCCATTGCTTATTTATGAAGCCAGTATGAGTGGCAAATGCGTTAATTGTTTTTTGCAGTTAGACTTGTCTCTCATTTTAGAGCTAGATTAAGGTGTCGTCTGTTTTTCATTAAGACGTGACATGTCACTGTCTGATAAACGTTGTTGCAATAACTGACATGTCAAGTTGTCTTTCATAAGAAGTTGTATTGCCAGTCACAAGTCTGGATAAAAGCAGAGTGGACTATGGTAAATCTAAAAAAAAAAAATTGCTCAATTTCACGGCCGGCACTGCATTGGGATGCGGCTTATTTGTTGAGAACCGAGCCGTCCCAACAAACCGGCCTAGACTGTAGTTCTATTCATTTAGAAAATATGAAAACAGAAATCACATTAAAAACTACCAAAAAGGATGGAAAATCAAATCAAACCAATAAGTTTAAAAAAAAAAAAACCCACACAGCACATTAAAAACAAAACAAAAATAAAAAAACCCTCAACAAACCAACAAAATCATTGAGCCAGCTCCCATGCTTACCATAACCCTTCTTCTTGTATGTATTTGATCTGGTCTTTGAATAAAATATAGCTGATTTCTCCTTTCACTTTATCTCCTTCTTGGATTGGATCTACCATGACAAAGTCTCCTTTAAAAAGAAAAGGAAAAAAATAATTATCATACAAAAATTCTTCTTAATTCAAGCATCCCTGAAAGGGTCAAAATAAGTATAAATTCAGCATGCTGCATTTCTGTCTAAGACAAGCAAATTTTAATTAAAGACCTGAAAAAGTGTGTATGAAAGGTGCCAGACAAAGCAAGAAAGAAAAATACAAGAAAAAAAAACAAAACAAACCATCCCCAAAAGACAGTCTACTTCGACTGGAGATCGAATCTCAGACCTTCTGATTACAGGTCAGACGTGCTACCATTACACCACAGAGGATGCCGATAGTTGGGACAATTTTAATATTTATTTTCTTTTACGCTGTGAACCATCACTTACATCAAACAACAAATACATTGAACACAAGAGGATGAGCACGAAGACAATTGAGTTGCTCCATTTTATTTTATTTTTAATTTTAATTATTTATTCTTAAAGACATGTTACAGTAAGGCTAGGGCTATTGGTCAGTACTGACTCCCAGGCGCTAGCACATGCGGGTCAGTACTGACGAACAGACGCCAGTGCCTGGAGGTCAGTACTGACCAATAACCTGGTGTCTATTGGTCAGTATTGAACAACAGGTGCCACCGCCCACAGACAACCTCTCTTCGGTCTGTGCCACTGCCCACCATTGATCAGCACTGACGAACATCGGACCTGTTCGTCAGTGCAAAGACCTCTTCACACTTATTCGTCACTTCCTAAAGTATACCATTAAAAAAACAAAACAATTAAAATCCCAGGCTCTCAGGCCAACTTATCCGATGGCACACAGTAACACTTGGTCACTTAGATAAGTTTGATTTCTAACGCGTTAGATGTCGTTGGGGCAACGATATGACTCGTTACAGTATTTCAAGCCACCATAAGATTCTTTTTTATTTTATGTTGTCCATTCTATTTCTTTGGGTTTTTGTTGTTGTTGTTTTTTTGTTGTTTTTTTTTTTTTTGTTTTTTGTTTTTATTGTTTTTTCCCCCGTATATTTTCGTTATAGCTTAATTTAAAGAAAAATAGAGGAAAATGTGTTATATAATATTTCCTGTTACGATTCTTTTATAACACTTTGTCCATTCTATTGATGAGGATTTTTTAATTTTTTTTTTTTTTTTTGTCATGCAAAATAATAACAATAATAATAATAATAATAATAATAATAATAATAATAATAATAATAATAATAATAATAATAATAATAAATAACGGAAAGGAGGAGAAACTTGATAACGAATAGATTATTCTATTTTTGGGCAGCGTGGCTCAGCGGAACGGTCTTTGCTTCGTACCCGAAAGGTACCGAGTTCGATCAACCGCCGCCGCTGCCCTGTGTGACCTCGAGCTAGTCACCTCGCCCTAGCTCGACTTGGGGAGCTGAACTGCGGCTGATGCCTAGGTTATTCCAGCCTTCCCTTGGTATAGACCCTAGATACAAATTTTCCATGAATAAAGGTAATTCTATTTTATTTATTTATTATTATTATAAGAATATACTGAAAATAACTGAACTTGTGAACGCAGTTTTAAAGTACGGCTTCTTAAATCGTAACACCGACTATAAGACGTGGGTGGGAGATAAAAGACATATTAGTGGTGGTGGTAGTAGTAGTAGTAGTAGTAGTAGTAGTAGTAGTAGTAGTAGTAGTAGTAGTAGTAGTAGCAGTAGCAGTAGTGGTAGTAATAGTGGCAGTAGTAGTTGTAGTGGTAGTAGTAGTAGTAGTTAGTAGTAGAAAGCTGTAGTGAAACTGGAGGGGGCGAGGTGAAAAAGTCACGACGGAGGTGGGGCGGGGGGGGGGGTTGTTGGATGAGCGAAGGTCGAATCTTCGCGAATGAAATACGAACGGTCGGATGGCGATGTGATAGTAAAGTGGAATATAGATAGAATGCGCTTGGCCAAAGAGTTCACAACATTGCCATCCGGAAGTATAACGGACCAACACACGAACTCTGTGTAACCATGAACTTTTATAGTCTGGTTAATACAGTTTAGTGAGAACAACTCACAGACGCGGATGGCAAAAGCAATAACAAAGGCATGAGTGACGTCATCTGCATACTATCTATAGATAGATAGAAAAGAGGGGAGAGAAGGGAAAAAAAAGGGGGGGGGCGGACCGGTAGAGAGGGGGAATTGAGAGAGAGAGAGAGAGAGAGAGAGAGAGAGAGAGAGAGAGAGAGAGAGAGAGAGAGAGAGGGTAGTTGTATGAACAGTAGTAGTAGTAGTAGTAGTAGTAGTAGTAGTAGTAGTAGTAGTAGTGGTGGTGGTGGTGGTAGTAGTAGTAGTAGTGGCGGTGGTGGTAGAAGTAGTATTAGTAGCAGCAGCAGTAGCTGTAGTGGCAGCAGTGGTTATGAATATGGGTGACGTTGACATCGAAAAGGCTCAAAGATAGTATTGACTAAGAGGTGGTTGCACAGCGGGATACGAAGTGGAGGTTAGTGGTGGTCAATCCTGGTGTTGAGTCAGCGTTCCCAACGACTTGATCAGGTGAGTTTCCCTACGTCGGCGGGTGGAAGTATCCGAATGGCAAAAACTAAACACACACACACACATATACACACGCTGTACATTGCAGTAGTCCGGCAGATTGAAGTGTCTGCACAGTTCGATATGTCGCGCTAGTGCTGCACGAATCTGTCACCGAGCCTCTTTCCGATCTCACCAACGTAAGCAATCCCACACAGAGAGCACGTAATCGCATAGTTATCTATCTAGAAAAGTGAGTGGAGCAGGCACTATCTATATTCCACCTTACTATCACATCGCCAGCCATCCGACCGTTCGTATTTCCTTCGCGAAGATTCGACCTTCGTTCATTCAACACCCCCCCCCCCCAACCCCACCTCCGCCGTGACTTTTTCACCTCGCCTCCTACTGTTTCACTACAGCTTTCTACTACTTACTACTACTCTACTACTACTACTACTACTACTACTACTACTACTACTACTACTATACTACTACTACTACTACTAACCACTCACTACTACTATCACTACTGCTACTACTATTACCACTACTACTACTACTACTACTACTACTACTACTACTACTACTACTACTACTACTACTACTACTACTACCACTCACTACTACTATCACTACTGCTACTACTATTACCACTACTACTACTACTACTACTACTACTACTACTACTACTACTACTACTACTACTACTACTACTACTACTACCACTTATATATGTCTTTTATCTTCCATTATTTTCTGGAAGGTTCTGTTCCCTGACGCTGACCTTTTCTTATCAGTCAGATCACCCCCCTGGGGCACCCTATCCTCTACCCACGAGATATGAAGTGAATAGAACGCTAACATTTCATTCATACTGCAACCACCATTGAGTACAGATGATACAAGCTATTTTTCATTATATTTTATTTGTTTTCCATGTTTATTTGTGTATTGTTGTGCTGATGAAGGGTTTGTACCCGAAACGTCCATTGTTTGTTTCGTTCCCATATGAAGCCTTTCATTTTCACTCTTTCGTTAGTATTTTACGATCACCGGCTTCAGGCAGCCCTTACCGTTTTCTACTTTTCCTGTCTCAGTAAGATTCGAGCAAGCCGAATTTCAAATGACAGGAATGAAGAAAGACGAGACAATGAAAGAGCTTTCACTTTCAGTTCTGGCGCCATGCATCAGTGCAGTGAGCATGCGCGTTGGATGAACCGACATATAGGGCTTTCAGTTTGGCGTATCAACACCAAATTTGGTCTTTTTCTCAGGATTGGACAATTTCACTTGTTTAATTCATTGATATATTTATTAAACAAATCTCACGTAAACCGACAAAAAATTTTAGTGAAAACAAGGGCTTCCCTGCGACTAGTACTAGTATGGGACAGGAAATGCTGATTTATAGAGCAAGTTATTTTTTAAAATGGCATTTTTCCATAATTTTGGTACCGTCAACGCCCGTGGCCAGGTCAGAACTGACCAATTGGCATCAGTACTAGTAATAGTATTAGTCAGTACTGACCCCCAGACGCCGGTGCCTGTTCGTCAGTACTGACCCGCAGGTGCCAGCGCCTGGGGGTCAGTACTGACGAATAGCCACTCCGTACAGTAAAACCCCGTCGACTGCATTGCGCGTTTGTATGACACCAATAGCTTCAAAATACCAGACATGATCTCTGATGTGATATGGAATGTTCAAGTCAAAGCTGCTGGGGTAAACAGTTTACACTCGCAGCGACATATTCTTTTCTCACGGAGTTCTGACAGCTCAAATGGGAAATCATTTGCTTCATAATCAAAGGGGCCAGTATCAGACCTGGGTGCAGTCAATGATTTTCTGGACCTCTCTGGTCACCTAAAAGTGATTGACTCACTATATCTATTACTTGTAACTTTACAAATGATTATGTTCTATCCAAAATGTAGGGAGCAATTATTTGGTTTATTCCCATCTCTCCTAGTGGAGAATAGGGTCGTGAGGGAGCAATTGCTGCTGCTATTATCAGTTAAACTACTGCTCCATGAGCCTTATACTTATAGTGCTCTAAATGACTAAACTCGATCTTTAACCTTATCGCAGCCTGAGGTTTTCCATGCACAGTCCAGGAAAAAGAAAAAAAAATGAACAGAAAATCATTCAACTTCTACTGTACCTACATAACATTATATTATTCAGACTATCATTCAATTGCAATTTGTCATATATCTGATCGTTTGTTGTTGTTTTTTTTGCCCCCATTTGTTATTAATATATATATCTTTTTTAAAACAATTAATTCATTTCGTCCCACTTACCTCTCTTTATCCAAATATGTTTTCTGAACTTAGAAGGCATGCTGACCAAGAACTTCTCATCACTGGATGTGACAACTTCATGAAGGTTGTTACCACGGGATGCTGTCACCTGCATAAACAAGCACAAAATACCTTTAAAAAAAAACCTAAATTTTAAAGAAAAGAAAAAAATAACCAAAACGAACAACGACATATTTTTTTTTTTTTTAATTATCCTTCACAACGACAAATAAATACATAAAAGAATAAAGAAATACAGAGGAAGGCAGGTTGTAAACTGTAGTGATTCACAGCATCTCGATGGTATAAATTAGCAGAATAATAACCTTCACCTACACAACCTACTAAAACAGATATGCCAACTTGAAAATTTAAAAATTAGTAATTTTTAGGAGATAAAAATAGTAGTGGCAATAGTTCACTTTAATTTATTCAGCAATTTAAACTCACAAGGATCAAAATAACACTTCAAAATTCTTTAAATTATGTAGTCTGGCATCAACTTTTATTTTCATTAAGTTTTAATGACCTAGAGATGCTCATTAAGTTCTGCAATTGGAGCAAAATTGTGATGATGTAATAAGTGAAAAGTACCTTAACTCACTCAGCCCTAGAGATTTTTGTTTGTTATCAAAATTTGAAGAAAAAAATGTATTAAAAAGGAGCATGTTCATATATATTTTTATTCATCTACCATCAACATGTAAAAATTAAAAACATTAGCTTTGATACTACGTCTATAATTTGTCTCAGAAAAATGTAATAAATAGGCATGGGGTGAAAGTAAACCCCTGTAAACAACGGATATAGTCGGTGTTAGGGTTGAGTGAGTTAAAAAATGTTGAGCAAGGACTTATTCATTTTGGATTCCAATCGGCGCAAACTTATTTACAGGTCTGATATGCTAAATTGTTTTATGGGCTCAATGTTGAAATGGGAATACTCGCAAACCATTGCAAAACACTTTCCATTACAGCAACGTTAAATCAAGCCCATAATAGTGTTCAGTTATCAGATCTGCAAATTAGTTCACATTGATTCCCATAAATCAATCAATCTGTCATTATACTGAATATGAAGTTTATTCACCTTAACAATTTGCCGTTTATCATTCGGTAGGGGATATTCCTCTAATACTTCTTTGGCGACATGTTTTTTCTTTGTAGTAGCTGACATATTTTGAAAAACGACTCTGAACAGGAAAAAAAGTATCATGTCCGTTAAGAGAGAAGAGCGAAAAAAATAAAAAGACGATGAACAGGAAAACATCAGAGAATATTGTGTACATTGGAGCAGTGTATTAGTATTATGAAGAATTAAAGAATTAATCTTAATTTCATATAATTATAACAGTCAAATCTATTCTAATTTTAAAATCGATTTGAGGCGTAGGGAGTTTAATAAAAATTCTAAATGTAACTCACACACTTGAAACCAATGTCATATGAAAGAGTTGGCAACACAGATTACAAAACAGTTTGAATTTTGTTTCTATCTTGATAAGAAATGTAGTTACAGCAGTTCAAAGTCTGAAATTTTAGACCGATTTTTACCCCAAAATTACCATTGCAAAGTTGTGACTGAAATCGCGTGATGTTAATAAAAAATGGTTAAAACAGTCAATATGGAGTTCTTATCATATATTGTATACCAAAATGTTCGTCTTATCGAGGACAATGCATTTACATTAATAAAGAGGAAGATAAACATTTCAAATTAACACATTATTATATAATATGTCACACATGTTACATAATCAAAAACTCGGCTAAGTATGTATTCAAAATAAAAATAAAGTAAATAATAGTACTGAAAATATTATGGACTAAATTAAAAATAATAGAGAACTAAATTTAAAATATTGATATGAATATCGATATCGTCGGGCAGCCATGATGAGAAGATAATGTAAACATAGTTTTCGGCGCAGAGTTAAAAAGTGTCTGCGCATAGATATAGAGCCTTGAAATTTCGCATGAATAAAGTTTAGATGTTATTCTAAAAACAAGCGTTTTTATTTTTAAAACGCACGCGGTAAATAAAAAAATAAATGCATTTGAAAATTGCCAACTTCATGTAACTTCTGGAATTTTTAATGGATTTTCCTTAATTTAATTGGCACCATTTAATTTAAATTTAAAAGGAAATTGAAAGACGAAAATAATGATACCAAAATATCTGCGATATTCCTCTTTATAACGAAGTGTTATGTATCATTAATTGAACCCGCTCAAAACGCGAACGGCAATTTCCAGTCACAACTTTCCTATGGGAGAGTTGGGTCGCAATTTGACTGCCACTGCTGCTGCTCACTAAACTGCCTTACTTGATTGAGTAAGTGAGTGGAGTAAAGACTTCTTGAAAGGTACTATAGGTTTTATTTTTTCTCGGGGTTAGTTGAGGGAATACTATTTGAGTTGTTTCCCTTTGTGGGTACTTTCGGTAGGCCTCTCTAAAAATATGTTAGTCACAGTTAAGTCGTCTTCTTTGTCTCTGTCACTCTTCTGCTCTTCTTCTGTCTAAATGAAAATGCCACTGACCACTGGTTGAGTTTGAGGCTTGAGTCAATGACAATGAGTATGAGGATCAAATTGTTGAGTGATTGAGAATTGAGTTGACTACTGACTGAGTTAGATGCAATTGTAAATAATAAATTAACATTGAAACATATAAGTGAAATATCCAAACAACTATTCAAAACGTACATGAATTATAATAAAAGTCAGTAACACATGATGGTGAAACTATGTCTGAGAACTGAGAGTAGAGACTGTTTACAAGAGGTGATGATCTATGTTTTTCCATAAGGAGAGCTTCAAAAGACCTGACCCTTTTAAGAACTCCACAAGCTGAAGTAGGCAGAAAGAATGTCTAAAACAACCTCATCCAGAATACTCACTTTATAATCACTGATTTATAACTCGATAGATAATTTATTTAGCAATCAACTCATACATTTATCAAATTATAATGCTATTGTATACACAGATACAGCATAGCGATTTTAAGGGGTATTTTGAGACACAATACGCATCTTGTGAACCAAAATTATTTGGTAAAAATAGGTTTTATGTAACAGGAACTAAATTTATTCTACATAATCACTACATCAAAGTACAACTCTTCTTTCCTTTCTTTTCATGTCGTCGGTCCGTCCACCAGCAGTGGTCGGTTTTCTCACAACAAAATTACAATGATTTCCAAAACAACTTTTGGCATTGCTGCGGCTGGTGCTGGATTATGCTTTCTTGGATATTGTGTTTATTTTGATAAAAAACGTAGAAGTGACCCTAACTTCAAACAGAAACTGAGGGAAAGTAAGTGAAGTGTTGACGAACAATAGCAGTCAGGGTGTCAGTGTCAGTAGTGTCAGGCAAAGTCAATGACATTCTCATTTTTTATTTATTGCCATCATCATGGTTGAATTAATATGACATTTGGTCGTCAATATTTTAGTTTTCATACAATGTAATCTTTTTGCCCGTCATTTCCAGTAGTGCAAAGGGTGATTTTTTTTTTTTAAAACTTTTACTAACACTAACACACATAATAATAACCTTACTTAGGCACTTAAATGAATGGCTAAATCTGTGTCACAGTTCTCCCATTCACCTGTGTGACCGCTAGTTATCGTTTGTGAGTTGCAGGCTAAAACCATGGCTTGGTTAAATTGAGATACCTCTGGTATTTATTTACAGAATTGGATAAATTAAATACCAAAATAAAGGGCATTGAACGCTCTATCATTTGGTACAATTACCATTTCCCTCCTTAAATTCATTTAGAAGATATTGTAATGGAAAGATAGCTTAATTGTAGTGGGCAAGAAAATCAAGCCGTTTATCATCATTCATGAAAAAATCCCCTTAAAACATAAATAATCATAAAATTCAATCATTTTCCTTTCCAATGATACCATTTTCAACTTTCAAAACTGCTTCCAGGATACCCTTTGAGCATTCCATAAAATCACACTCATTTCAAAATCTACCAAAGTAACGCCATTTCAGCTTGGACTGCCGTGGTCAGCGTCGGTCATTGGCTCCTAGCCTTGTGACGTCACAGTGTTTCAGGGGAATCCCCTTTCGTTTTTTCAGTCAGCTGGTGCCCAATTTCAGGCTGATTCCTATAGTAATTTTTGGGTGTTTTTAAGGCATAAAAAATTGAATAACTCTGCTTCTATATAACCTAGAGACAAAATTCAAACGGTTTTATCATCGGGATAGTATACTGCATCATAGTAAACCAGATTTTATACTGTCATTTGAAAACTGAATTTTCACTTAAAGTAAGTTTTAAATTTTTAATAACATTTATTTAGAGAGGTGGGCCGGTGTTACCAATACTTAGCTTCTATACCAGGATAAATCATTCGTTTGGGCCGAAAAATAAATAAAAAACTTACCGCTTACCGTCAAAAGCAGTTTAGATTTGAAGATGCATTTGTTTTCTATCAAAAAACATTCGGTAATGGACAATCCTTGATGAATTTCAAAAGTTGTGTTGAAATTATATCCTAATTGTTTTCATGATTAATTCCTCGCGAAATCGTGTGGGTATCGTTTCTGTTATTAAGGTACCGCCTAGCAGGCAGGGTTGCCAGATCATTTTTGAGTAAGAGACCAAACTAGCTATAGCAAGAGGCCAGATTCCTCGGCAGGAGCCCAAATACCACCAAACCCACCTTAGCCTCGCGAAAACTCTTTAGATTTGTTAAACAATTTAGATAGGATAAGGAAAATTCGTATATATAGAAGCATTAGCAAATGCAATCTGTGGCGTTAGCACGTGTTGCATTTAGATATTTAGATTGCCAAATAAAATAAGTTTTACCGGTACCAGAGTAAAACGATATAACGGGGAAAGTCAGAGGAAGCCAAAAAGTTGGTTACAGGAGGCCAAGTGGCCAAACCAAATTTTGGGAGGCCAAATGGCTTGGGAAAAGGCCAAATTTCTCAAATTTGGCCACCAGGAGGCCAAACTAGCAACCCTGGCCCCAGGTTTTTAAAAAAGTTTATTGGGAAAAAGATACGGAACAAAGTGTCCATAGATAGGTATGCAATTTGGTGCATTAGTGCAGTAAAAAGGCCTTTTTTTCTTTTATTCAATAAACTTGACTGCTGGTGGACCCTAGGCCTCTCTACAAGTCCAAGAAATAATACTCACTTTTTCTCTGCTCCAACGAAAATATCTACCCCCTACCGGTCTAATTATTTGTAGCAGACGACAAATTTCTCAAAACGGTCACGTGACACTGTAAAAACAACACAGGAAGTCCATGAAAGCTTATTTACGGCATTTCCTTTGAACCGTGTAAACAACAAAAGTTCGTTTTCATTCGACTCAACGGGTCAGATTGGCCGGTATTTTTAACGAACTAAAGTTCTGAAAAATCAAAATGTTTCTTAGAAAGGTGAAAGATGCTAGTTTTTGAAACAGAGGTAGGTTTTTTAAAAAAATCTTTATATTTTACGTGAATGCATGCTCAAGGCGAGTTGGACGTGCAGCGGAGGTTGGTAGGCCAAAGGCCCACCTCTCTAGTTAGAGTTAGAGAGTAGGGGGAGAGTAAATCAGTCTCCAGACTAGTGAGCATGTTTGGTTTCTTCAGACATCTTTCTAGAAATGTGCGCCTTATTATGGGGACATTCCTAGTAGGCTGCGGTTATTCAGAGTCGACTCTGAATAACTGTCTACAGTTATTCAGAGTCGACTCTGAATAACTGTCTACGGTTATTCAGAGTCAGGGAGTCCACTCTGAATAACTGTAGACAGTTGACTCTGAATAACTGTCTACAGTTATTCAGAGTCGGGGAGTCGTAGACAGTTATGGAGTGATGAATTTCCAGTTACCAACCACACGGTTTTTCTGTTTTTTTTCTTCTCTCCCACCTCTGTTTAACCCTACGGGAAAAAATCGTTTTACTTTTTGGTATTTTCTTGTCTCTTCTGTCATGGCAGTTTTTTGCATCGGCGATTTGCATTGCGGCCACAAAATTTGCAATTTTTTGCAAATTGTCGAGATCTTGCACCAAAAAAAAAAAAATATTTTTAAAAATATAGCGGGGACCAGTGATGATAATCTTCCGCGGATTTCTGGGATTTTAGGATTTGTTCCTAAATGTTCCGTTGTTTTTTGTCATGTCAAACATTTTCTGCTCAGTGGTAGTTCATGGGGAAAAAAACAATAACATGCCTTCTATCATTTTTTGACACCTCTGCTCAGTTGCATGAATTTTGGTGACACTCCCTTATTTATGATGTTAGTCTAGATACGCTGGCGCCAAATGTCAAAGGCAGCACAAGACACATGGTGGCCATGGATGAGAAGATGATCGAAAGGGAAGGGGATGGAGCAAATGGGTGTAAATATTTGTGTACTTTTTAGCTGTAACATGATAATACATTCATTTGACGATTTTATAAGGTTTATAAGCGTGTCTTTTTTTTTTCTTCCTTTTTAAGTTTTGTTTTGTTTTTGTTTGATTGTTCTGAATTTGTTTATAGAATTCATTGCAACTTGTGTCTAATTATAAAACAATTTTTAAAAAAATGAAAATCAATTCATTAATTCTCTCTCTCTCTCTCTCTCTCTCTCTCTCTCTCTCTCTCTCTCTCTCTCTCTCTCTCTCTCTCTCTCTCTTCTCTCTCTCTCTCTCTCTCTCTCTCTCTCTCTCTCCTCTCTCTCTCTCTCTCTCTGTCTCTCTCTCTCTCTCTCTCTCTCGCTCAGCCACCCTTCTATCTTCATATTATGTTTATAGATATTATTTGGTAATAAAGAGATAATAAGTTAGGCTGATCGATTTAAGAAATGATTGTTTATAAGCTAATTTAAATTTGCTTTGTTGATGGAATATGATTTGCAATGGATTAAAGATTCTTATTTATAAGCGACTGAAGTTGAAAAATCGACAAGTTTTAATAATTTGGCACTAAAATTGCCAAAGTCACAAAATAACCGTAGTAAACTGGTATCAAATTGAAACAAACTCATCTCGCAAGAACTCAACTCGATAATTCGATAGGCTAATCGGCTCTAAATATCTGTACACATGGTTATCCAGAGTCGACTCTGAATAACTGCCTACAGTTATCCAGAGTCGACTCTGAATAACCACTTTGTTCCTAGTAATAAGCTAACTAACCAATTTTCTTAGGTTAATTTTAATAAGTTGTCTTCGAACACACTCCACTTCCACTCTTTTCTGATTCCAAACTTCAGGCAGATGCTGCTTTACCCTCCAAATTTCAATAATTCCATTTTGCTTTATCATCAAGGCATTGTTTTGTACATATAGTATAAGTATAAATGCGAGTGTTTCCAATTATAACGGGGAGGTCCAGGATTCGAGTCCTGCTTTAAGCAGCTCATTGTTGAGTCCTTAGTAAAGTTCTTTACTCACATCCTGTCTCTATTCTCAGGTGTAAATTGAGTACCAAGACGTTAACAGTGTTTGCCAAAAAAAATTGAATGTCGCCGGACAGGCATCATGTTTCGTCCCACCTGTTCAGTTGTTGCCTTCGCCTTTGGCAAGGGATCCCTTGTTAAAGCAACTTGAGCATGTTTTGTGGATATTGCACTATATAAATGCTAGTGTTAAGTTAGTTATGATTTTGAATAGAATAGTGTTGGTTTGCAGATATGATAGATTGCTTCAAGTGCATTTTACAAATAGAAAAACTTTTCAGCGTCACATGTTTCATTGCTATTATATTTTGTGTGTTGTGTGTGTGTGAGTATGACTTGAATTATTGCTCAGGATAGGGACAAAAGAATCATACGTGTTGTCATTTATAGAGCATATATATATGGCTATATCGTCTTGTGGTATGACACTCACTTTCGGATCGGAAGGTCCTGGGTTTGAGTCTTGCTCTGCGCATAGTTGAGTCCTTGGAGAAGGCTCTTTACTCCCATTGTCTCACTGTACTCAGGTGTAAAATAAGCACCAGGCCATTAATAGTGTTGTCTCGTTCCAAAAATAAATTGTAATATATCGTCTAACAGGCGGCATATCCCGTCCTAAATGTTAAATGTTGCTGTTGTCCTGAGACCCCTTGTAAAGCGCTTTGAGCATGTTTAGTGGATATTGCGCTATAATAAAGCTCAATTTTAATTAATTTGATTTAAAATGATGGCCTATGTAATAAATGAGGAGACTGGAGCTAATAAAATTCAGAGTGCTCTTTTACTTTGTATTCCTGGATTATATACTACTTTTATTGATCTCTATATTCCCCCTCCCTTTTGTGTCCATTTTAATTTTTTGAAGTTTAAATTCACCTTTTTTGTATATTTCAGAGAGGCGTAAGGCTCTGGAAACCAAAAGAAAATCTGCAAATTCAAGCTTTGGTGTAAGTCAACCTGACATGATTTTATAGAGCATATTTCAACATTGGTGTTCATCCTGACTTTATCAAGAAATTCAAAGCAACAAAATAGGCACTGATATGAGATAAAAATGTTACCCATCTTTTAAGACTTTTTTTGGGCATAATTCATAAATTTGTTCTCACTCCCATTACCAGCCATTTTTTTCTTCTGATTTTTGATAGTACGTAATTGATATTCCAGAAAAAACATCATCAACACCACAATCATCATCGTCTGTTTAAATCTAAGAAATCCTGAAAAATTTTCCCGTATTAGTTTCTGAAAAGTTAACTTGTAAAGAGGTATAAAATGAAACATCAGATTTTGTTTTGTCAATCCATTTGACTTGCTTTGGAGCTTGGTGTCCCTCCATAGATTTCCATTTGGCTGTCTATTTTTTACATCCATTGACATCTCTTGGTAGCTTTTAATTTTAACTCCTTCCATTTGCTTTGTCCAGTGTTTTTGTTTTTTGTTTTGTTTTGGGCACCCTATGCTTTAATGTGAGAATCCTTTTAGATCCTGTGAAGAAATAGTAATTTATTGTTCATCTTTTTTTGTTGTTGTTGAAAAAATACGACTGAGATTACCAGGATGAGCTACAGTGCATCATTGCAGTCACAGGGTTTGAGTTTCTTGCTCAAGAAAAGAACAATTATCCACTTTTCCAGCTTGTTCCATACTCTTCTCCCAAGACCATTTCGAGTTTCTAATTTATATTTGGGTTGTGACAGGATTTTATTGACAATCATCCTACCAGATGTGTATACAACGCATGATATTCCATATTTATTTGAACATCAAATGAGTATCTCTTCTTTTTCTTCTTCTTCTTCTTCTTCTTCTTCTTCTTCTTCTTCTTCTTCTTCTTCTTCTTCTTCTTCTTCTTCTTCTTCTTCTTCTTCTTCTTCTTCTTCTCTTCTTCTTTCTTCTTCTTCTTTCTTCTTCTTCTTCTTCTTCTTTTCTTCTTCTTCTTCTTCTTCTTCTTCTTCTTCTTCTTCTTCTTCTTCTTCTTCTTCTTCTTCTTCTTCTTCTTCTTCTTCTTCTTCTTCTTCTTCTTCTTCTTCTTCCTCTTCTTCTTCAAGCGTGTATCAAATGCCTGTATAAGGTGTTCTACTTTGATAAATATGTTTAATTTATTTATTTTTGTTTGTTTCTTTCTCTTGATTCACACACACAAAAAAAAGAAGAAAATAACATCATTTTAAAAAGTTACAATTTGTACTCCAGAGTTGAGTGAGTATTGGACATGTGCAAAGTGTTTTAGTTTTACTATATTTATGTTTTCTATCGTCAACAGCTGTCGGCTGAACCTTCCAAAGAGGAAATGCAGAGATTTTTCTTACAAGAGGTACAGAAAGGAGAGGAGCTTTTATCAACAGGTAAAGAAAGCGCTGTCTAGTTGTGCACTATACCTTATCAAAAACCATGCAATGTGCACAGTGGTGCCAATCTTATGTCAAAAATACAAATAATTATTACGCATTTTCATTCATTGTATGTATCTTATCTCATAAAGTGAAGTTCACTGAGGTCATTTCAACCAGAGAGATTCTACCCGAAAGGGGCATAAAGGGTCTCACTTGCATTCCATATTTTGTTTTGCTTGACTTAATCATGAGCGTTTCTTGGGCGAGAAGGGAGAGGATTGTGGATTTGAGTGAAATACTAAGTGTAGCAGAGAGAGAGTGACTTGACTTCAGATGGTAGATTGCGTGAATGGTCCACATAACTGATATGTGAAAACTTTAGATTTAAAACACATTTCCCTCAAACCCCCCCTCTCTCCCCTAAAAAGAAGAGACAGCAGGAAGAACATACAAAATTATTAAAGAAATAAAAACCCCAAAGATTTGAAGTTCATCTGAATGGAGATAACTAAAAATAAACTGCTTCTTAGTAAATCATTAAGTACCCTTGTTTTCTAGACCTAAGTCCTATTCAACGAGATAGGTCTCACCATCGAGGTCAATGACCCAGTCCCCCCCCCCCCCCCCCCCCTCATATAGTAATAATGATGATAATAATAATATACTTAAACAGTAAATAAATACCTAAAAAGAAACTCATTTTGAAATTTTTGCCTGAACTGAGATTTTTTTTTTTTGTCTCCTTGAATGTTTAAATCAACATATTCCTCAGGGAACTGGTAAAAATGAAAGCTGTTTCCTTTCCCATAATCCAACAGGTGATGTCGAGGAGGGCGTAGAACATCTCAGTAATGCTGTTGCTGTTTGTGGCCAGCCACAACAGCTCCTTCAAGTGTTACAGCAAACTTTACCACCACAAGTGTTCCAGCTCTTGGTCCACAAATTGCCCTCAGTGGCATCGGTAAGTTCTTTAGTTTTTAAAAATAGACTTGTTTAATTCACTTACTAGGGAGGAAATATAGGGTCTCAAGTTTCTGCTATTGCAACTGTCAGCAGTATTTTTGTTCTTATAGACTTTTTTTTCTTTTTTTTTTGTGTGTGAATATGGATGCGTACGGTATTAATAATGATATATTTTACCAGCATTGTCATTAATAGTAATAGGGGCCAAGGCCTTCTATCTGTTTTGGGTTGCCTCGAAAGGGGCTTATTGTTCTACTTTATTTTAAATAAAATTTTAAAATAAATTCTTATTTTAGACCCATGAGAAATTGAAATTGAATTACAAGGCTTGCCATCCAGTATAAGATTGTGTATTCAAATATGTAATTTTGTCCTAAACTGCTAATGCTAGATAGTTTTGAAGACTAGGAAAATTTAAAAATTAGCTGAAAGTGTTATCAGATTATAGAGAGGAGGATTGATGCTTTTTGAAAGTGGGATAGGTGGGAAATCAAAGTCATTTAGATTATATTTATCTTTGAATCTGTTGTTGAAGCATGAGGGCTTTATGAAATATTTATATGAATTTTTGTGTTTTTTTTAATGGTAAAATATGCTCTGCTGTGATGTTAAAATATGGAAACAAAATAAAAAAGCGATGCTTCACGATTGCCAAGTCTGTTTATCACCAAAGCCAAGGCATGAGTAAAATTTACCTATCTAAAATTTTGTTCATCCTCATACATGTAATAAATTACTTATATCAGGGATGCCCTTTTTCCGACTAAAGCCAAAACCAGAAATGGCTTATCCTGCTTACCTTGTTCGGTATTGGTGAGTTGATTTTGTAAAAGATGAAGGCAACAGTTAAGGGGAAGCTAGATGGATGTGTATACTTTTCTATGTTTTAAGGGTGATACCATTTGACGAAGAGATGCTTTGCATGGAACATTTTCATTAATGCTCTTTACGATCAATTATTTTAGGATTAAAAAAAAATAATTTTGTAATGGCATCCATTTTATATATATAACCATTAAATTGTAAAGGATCTTGTTTTAGGGAAATGAGTGATCATTTAAAGGGGTTTTTTTTAATGGAAAGATTTGTCTGCATATCACTTATTAATTATTACAGCAAGACACAAGAATATAACTTGGCATTGGAGATCTTGTTTGATAAATGATGCGACATAAACAGTCCGATCAGATCTCAATGAGTTTTGATATTATACATGTCTGCCAACCCTTCCGCTTTTGGTGAAATCATTCCTATTTTTAATCTTCCTTTCCGCTATTCTGCCATTGTCTCTAAAATTCAGATTTTTTAAAATGATAATAATGGTACAATGGAAAAAATAGGGGGAGAGGAGGGACAGGAGGGAGAGGTAATTTTTTTTTTTTTTAAGATTGCCAAAAGGGAGCTAAGTAGGAAAATCAGTTGCACTCCTTTCCCCCTCCTCTTCCCCATTCCATTTCCTCGCACATTAATTTGATATGTAGTTTTGCCAGCTGTGCCAGAATACTGTCTTTATGTGTTTGGTGGCAAGGTTGATGGGGATTTATCCATTGGTGACAAATTTCTTTTTCTTGTCTCAAATTCCTATTTTAACAAGAAATGAAGGGAGTGGGACAGTGCCAGAAAATAACAGAGTCGTGGATAGCTCATATATGGTAGAGCCACAATCTCCCCAGCCAGGCAAAGTTTTACCAGTTAGGTCGCGGGTTCGAGCCCCCATCGTCGCCACAAAGTTTTTATTCTCTGTTGTCTTCTGGCGCTTTCCTACCCCCATCCTTTCTTGTTATTATCAACATATGTACCTGCTCAACTCACTTTTCTGAATTAATTTTTTTAATTTTCTGACGTTCTGATTCCACTTTTGGAATGTGAAGGGTTGGCATCTCTGATTATGATTTAAGAACTGAACCTTTTTAAGTTGCTTCTTCTTATTAAGATTTTTTTTTAATTAATGAAAATTGTCAATTCTACATGTCTGTACTGTATTCAATGTGAGTAATGATATTATATATTTTAAACTTTTGTTCTATTTTAGCGCCTCTCTGGAGTAGCTGGTGGTGATCGAGGAACAACTATCTCTGGTGTGCCGGAGACTGGACTTATCCAAGACGAAGTTGTCGACTAATATATAACAGCAAAGTTGCATTTAAAATTATTTTTTTTTCATTTTACTGTTGTTAAAAGATATTTCTTATTTGAAATTTGAATTGGTTGAGTTTATTATTAGTGTAATATAATGATTGGCAGATTGAGTGAGATGTGTATGTGTGTATGTATGTGTGTGCATGTCGGGTGAATTTTAAACTTTCATTTGTATTTTTTTACCATTAACTCACTCTTTCTCTTTTCATTATATTGACTCATAGGAAACAAGATGATCATTCAGTCAAATGGCTTTTAAATTGGATACGAGGGATGAAATGTATGAAATACGTTGTCATTTATTTAAGATTGACGTATCTTTACAAATGAACAACTTAGGGTTTGTGAATATTTCACAAATTTTGAATTTTGATTCAATAGTCTTTCAGTTGTTAATTGCAAATTTTATCCTCAAATATAATATGGTTCTTTGTTTCATCACCATTGTCGCCATTCCTGAAAGTTGAATCATGAAATAAAGATGGATGCATGGTTTCTGATATCTATTTGGTTGTTTTCAAGGGAACAATGCTTCGTGTATTTTCAAAGTTGAATAAACTCATCAGATTGAACATTTATTTTTTTATTTGCTTCTTTTGAAACAATGTACTGATTATTTAGTACTCTGCTACCCAGCGGCCAGAGCAGAATCTGTTCTACTGGCCAATGGTCGCACTGTGCGGCCGGTCTTGAAAATCAAAACTAATAACGTAATCCAAACCTACTTTCTACTAAAGTACTATAAATGGTAGATATCATTTCTTTCACCAGAACTGGGTGGGGTTCCTGACCTCCAATAGTGGGCAGGGAGGTACTTACTGTGTCTTCTACCCACCTATATCTGATTCCAACATGCTTTCTATCTTTGTCTTGGAATGAGATTCTTTGGTTTTGTCCAGACCCTGGCTGTGAGGGAAACAGTCAAATGTTTCATTAGAGTTTTGGGAGATGATATTTTTTTCCTTGTAAATCATCTCTGTTATGCACTGCATTATGTTTCTTTATATGTATGATTTGTAAAACATTTGACTTGATTATATTCATCTTAGCGGGGACCTGTGCTTGTGTCTGGATGAGACTTTTAGTGATCTCAAACTAAGTACTTTGATAGTGTGCTTGTGGAATCTACACCTGTTTCTTATTTGAATCAATTCCCCTTTGTCTTCCCTTTTCTTGGATACTTTATTGTAAATTCTGTAAAATGTGTTACAAGGGCCGTAAAACATTCAATTGTGGGGAATTCCCCATTGTTGCCTTACCTTTTCTTGTGTGCTTTTAATTGTAGATCTATCAACTATCACATCTCCTTCTGCGGCTGTGCTGTTTTGTGGTTGGACACTTGTTTTTGGACCTGATAGTCCACAGTTTGAGTCCCACTCTGAGTGGCGCATGTTTGAGTTCTTGGAAAAGGCTCTTTACTCACATTCTCTCACCGTAATAGGGTGTAAAATGAGTATCTGGCCTTTAATAGCGTTGTCTCTGTCAGTAAAAAAATTATAATATCGCCTAACAGTGAACAGGCGATATGTCTTGTCTTCCTTGTTGTGTTGTTGGTTAGGGACCCCTTTTAAAGTGCTTTGAGCATGTTTAATGAATATACATATATAAATGCTCAGTGTTCTAGGGGTTTTGATTTTGTTCTTCCTTACTGGCGTAGCACTGTAAGATCATTAAAGGACTTCTCTCTCTCTCTCTCTCTCTCTCTCTCTCTCTCCCTCTCTCTCACACTCACACACAGCTAGGTGATGGGTCCTGTGTTTGACTGAGACATTGTGAAATTTCCATTTCTTCTCACTTTTTAAAATCCCTTTTATTTGTCATTTTACATTATGTGCAATTTTGGCAGGGACGCAACTCTTATTGGATATGAACAAGTTTATCTTTTAACACAGTTATGCCCCTTAGTTCAGAAAAGCGAGTGGAACAGGCACTTACGTTGATATAACAAGAAGTGAAGTGAGCAGGACCGTGCCAGAAGACAACAGAGAATAATAACTTCCTGGCGGTGATGGGGGGCTCGACTTTACTGGTACGACAACTCCGCCTGGCCAGGAAGATCGTGACTCTACCGTATGAGCTATCCACGACCCCCAAATAATGTCACTTCAAAATCTAGTCTATCTAGACTTCTGAGGGGCACGGGTTCAACACACACAAACTCCACAAAGTTAGTTGGCCAGTATTTAAGCTTGATAGCCAATATTCTCAACACAAACATGTAACATAGAA
The DNA here is from genome assembly GCF_034508935.2 of Berghia stephanieae. Lineage (NCBI taxonomy): Eukaryota > Metazoa > Mollusca > Gastropoda > Nudibranchia > Aeolidiidae > Berghia > Berghia stephanieae. The sequence goes on along the minus strand of NC_088360.1, from coordinate 133,752,352 downwards.
ATGATTGAAACATTGAGTATGCTCCGGTATTTGAGGTGAATTTTTAATTCAGAATTAATCGTATACATTTGACTGTTTCCCACCTGGCTAGGGTTTCCTGCCGAGGCCAGTACAAAACCAAGTAATCTCATTCCACGACAAAGACAGAAAGCACGTTGGAAAACATACAGGGGGATAGAAGACACAGTAAGTGCCTTCCTGCCCACTATGGGAGGTTGGGAAGACACAGTAAGTGCCTCCCTGCCCACTAAGGGAGGTCAAGAAACCCCAGCCAGGTGTGTTTGTGACTTAAATCAACAAGTAATGAACAAGAATGTGCAGATCCAATTTACTTTTATTAAAGATCATGAAATAGTCCTCTTACTTCTTGAAAAACATGAGAAATATAATTGATTTTAAAAGACTTCAAGACAATTGTAAACATGAAATTAATAAAAAGATAGAAAATAAGTGAATATAAAAATTCGACCTTTGATAATAAAGAATAATAGCAGTAAAAGAAAAACAAGTATTTAGAATTTTGGCCAGAGAACTCGTCCTTCAAATATTTATAAGATTATAATGACTTTCACCTTGGCAAAAACTCTCAAACTTTGGACTTCCGAGGTCCGAGTTTTGAAATTTTTGGACAAGTTGAGGGTCATTGTAATCGGTTGATATTTGAAGGACGAGATTTCTGGCCAAAATGTTAAATACATGTTTTTTTCAGAGTACCGTAACATTGTGACGTCATACACTAAATGTTTCATAAATAAGTGTCAAGACTGCATGTACTAAATACTAAAATCAGGTTATATATTTTAGTGAGTCACGAAGAAAATTATCTCTAAAGGAATTTTTTTTTTATCCTTCTGTAAAATCAATAAAACGACTAGATCTAGCTATCTGTAAGGATAATGGAATGGACCAAGAAAAATGGCTGAGATGAAAAAATCTACTATTTTAATTTATAAAATGCATCTTCCAGTTTTAGCAGTTAAATATGATGCAAGCAAGGTTGCCAATTTTCCGTATATTTACGGAATTCAGTTTGTTATAAACCCTCGGTATATTTTTCCAATCGCCTGCTAAATGGGAAAAGGTAAGTACATAATGTCTTGTTACTAGAGTTCAACACTCAGAAAGGGGTCTGTCTATGTGTTCGTGTAAAAGTACAGTAAATTTTTGCCTGATGATGAAATATTTGTGAAATCAAAAGCCTGGAACATAATCATAAAACTTAATTCACTAATGACAAAATGTTATGGTGAAACGATTACAAATGAATATCATATGTTGTGTATACTAAAATATATTGAAACAAAAGATATTTGGTCATGTTGAAAATGTAATCATTTATCCGATATAGTCTTCAAAGCGCTCTTAGAATTGCATTTGTATGGTCATAAAACATTGATTTAAATTATTCATATATTACGTAGTCCTTCGGAGCCGGAGTTTATCCCTGATCCAATAGCACCAATGAAGCGGACAATGGCAATTGCTTGCTACCTTTTGGATAGGACTACTTTCCACTAGATCTAACAGACCAAGCACCCAATCACTGCTCGGTGGACATTGGGGACCAGTGCACCCGGGATCGATCTCGGTCCCTTTGCGTGTGAAGCGAGTGCTCTACCAACTGAGCTATCGGGACCCCCTCAATATTATGTAGAATGATAAAATGAAATTGACGAATGTGTGATCCATCGTGGCAATCTGATATTATGTCCAAATGAACTTGATGAAAAAAAAGGCAGTCAAAGTTAAGAAATCTAATGTAAGTTTTTTTTAAGAAACAAAAATCTCATTCTTTTTAATGAAGAATTTTATTTTATTTTAACTCTGAATTCTAAACTTTAATCTTTGGCCAGAAAACTCGTCCTTCAAACATGGATAGATTAAAATTATCCTCAATTTGGCAAAAAAACAAAATCTCAAACCGAGGTCTACCCTGAAGTCTGCGGTTTGAGAGTTCTTGAAAGGGATAAGGGCCATTTTAATACATTTGAAGGACGGGTTTTCTGACAAAAATTTTACATACATATTTTTTTTGCTTTTTATTTTGTTTTTCGGGGTTTTTGGTTTTTTTTTTTTTTTTTTGGGGGGGGGGGGGGGGTGTTTCCTGAGGGTGCGGCAGTGTAAATGTCCAGTTCATTCCGACTCAATACTAATTGCAGGTCATTGGTGATAAATGGCAAGGACTACAGAGATCCAGAAGAAAATATTATTGGCTACTTTATATAATAGCTTCTGTCTCTTGGATAATTATATTGCATCTTAAAAATGACATACACTCATACAATAAAAATTGGCACATTAAAAAAAAAAAAACCCAACATATTACAAAGGAATGCAAAATCAGAAAGCGTTTGTTTCATCTTATTGTCTACAATTAAGCGGCTATATGTGGTTGTTTGGTACGGCATTCACCCTGCTTAACACCACGCTCATTGCATCAGTGCAGACTTTCCACCTGTCCAACATGTACCCGTTGTAGTAATGGGCCCCAAAACCGCAGAGCATCTAGTTGAACGGTGTGTTGTGACGAAACTTCCGGGTGGGTTTGCGACGGTGCACGAGTGCGGTATGGAATTTGCTGATTGGGTCCATCATCATAAGATAGTAGTGCGAGCACCATCATCATAAGATAGTAGTGCGAGCACCATTAGAAGCTGCTGCCTAATGGCAGCGACGCTTCATCTTTTGACTTTCGACCTACCTGTCTCACATCAACGCATCATGGACAAGAACCGGAAACCGTAGAGCATCTAGTCGAGCGTTGTGTTGTGACGAGTATAACAGGAGGGTTCACGGCTGTACACAAAAATGGGGCAACGAATTCGCTGCCTGGATAGATCATCATAACATAGTAGACCATGTCTTTGGACCAGAAGATCCAAGGTTCTTTTACCACTCTGAGCGGCGCTTAGTTGAGTCCTTGAAAAAGGCCCTTTACTCACATTCTCTCATCATACTCAGGTGTAAAATGAGTGCCTGGCCATTGACAGCCTTGTCTCTGTCCGAAAAAAAAATAATTGTAATAATATAACCTAACATGCATCATGTCTCATGCTACCTGTTAAGTGATGCTGTTCACTTGGGACCCCTTGCAAAGCAATTTTTCATGGATATTCTGCAATGTGAATGCTTAAGAAAAGACAACGATTCATGTTTTACAATTCTGTTAAGTGAAATATTGCAGAAAATTTGATAACCAATTTCCCCATGAAAATCTTTTTATTTTTAATAATTTAATTTGGATCATTTTATGATGAAAATGTTTATCACATTAATGAAACAATTCAAAATGTTGTATCTAAGCTTATTCTCACTTTGAAAATATTGAATTATATGTTATGAATTTTTACTATAATTTTTTTGTTTGTTTTAAGGGTTTTTTTACGGGCTTGCAACACATTGAGGTTATTTCAGCACCAGGTAAAGGGAAGAAAATGAGATGGTCAAAAAAGTTATAGAGTTACAATTGAAAGAACACAAGAAAATGCAAGACAAAGGGGAACTGATTCTAATTGGGTAGAGATGTAGATTCCAAGAACACGCTATCACTATCAGTGTACTTAGTTTGAGATCACCTAAAACTCTCGTTCAGACAAAAGCACAGGTCCCCATTAAGGGGAATACATTCAACTGTCTACAACCATTATATATTTAAAACCAAAAAGAGAAAACGTAACAGTGTCTAACTGAGAGATAATTTACAAGGAGAAAAAAAAATATCATCTCCTAAAACTATTACTATATATTTGACTGTTACCCTCCTTGTCAAGAGACAAAACTAAGTAATCCGATTCCAAGACAAAGACAGAAAGCAACTCAGAAAACAGATATAGATAGTATGCAGATGACGTCACTCAGGCCTTTGTTATTGTTTTTGCCATCCGCGTTTGTGAGTTGTTCTCACTAAACTGTATTAACCAGACTATAAAAGTTCATGGTTACACATGGTTTGTGTGTTGGTCCTTTATACTTCCGGATGGCAATGTTGTGAACTCATTGGCCAAGCGCATTCTATCTATAAGGGGATAGAAGACGTGGTGTGACCTCTGCCCTCCATGGGAGGTCAAAGGTCGCCGTCCAGAAACTGTGAAAAACAGCAAACACAACACTATCAATTCTTAATTCAAATGACATCACTTTTTTATACATTTTCTAAAAATAGCAAATAATAAATTAAACATAATTAAAACTAAATGATTTACTGATTTGCCCTGTGCGTGGTAAATCGACGGCAACAGTCCATCTTAATGAGTGAGTCCGTTTATTTGAAGAGAAAGAAGACGCAATCTCACTCAAAAAAAATGAAAACAGCACTAGTAATTGGCATCATTCTCTGAACCATACAAAATGTAGGTCCATCTTTTTTTTTGTTGAGAAAACATGTTGAACAGGAAGACAAAAATATTTACAATTATTGTGTATTCAAAATTTAATATAAAGTAGGAATGCATTTTCATCAAATAAAGTTATAATTTCATATTTACATTCATCAATTTAAAAATTCTGTGATTGATTTGAAGTTTCTCACAGTATGAAAATTCATAATAAGATCGCAGACCTTGAAATTAATATACATGACGTGCATTTAAAAGTATCAAAATGTATTTTTTAAAAAGAAAAGAAGGCCCAACATCATGGTAAGTAATTTAACTCACTCAATCCTAGAGATGTTTGCTACTTTTCAAAATTGGAAAAAATGTATTAAAAATGAGCATGCACATAGATAGCTTTATTCAACTACCATTATAGCATGTAAAAACACTAGATAATTTTCCTGTAGTTGGTGCGGAGAGGGTTAACTCACTCAATCCTAGAGATTTTTGCTACTTTTCAAAATTGGAAAAAAATGTATTAAAAATGAGCATGTACATAGATAGTTTTATTCAACTACCATTAGCATGTAAAAACTAAAAACATTACATGATTTTCCTGTAGTTGGTGCGGAGAGGGTTAAAACTTAAAGCTTTAATTCATTTTTTCCCATCTGGGTCACCCCAGATTGAGCGAAAGGGTCCTGAGCATAAAACGCACAGTACAAGTTTTAATACAGTGGGAATTCCTTTAATATGAGTTACTCTTAACTCAACGCATGTTCAATCATTCTTTAATAATATAGAAAAGTACAAAAACAGTTTCTGAAAAAAATTGTGAAGGATAGATTGCCAGTGTCTTACTTGAAGCTCAGACCTTTTATGGAGATCTGAAATTTGAACATTGGGGAGAAGAAAGTCTGAAGTTTTAAAAATTATTTAATTATCATCAATTCAATTAAAAATAAAACGTTTTCAAAGTATTTGACAAGTACCTTGTAGGTTGGTATGATCACAAAATAACGAGATTGTACAAACTGACAAGGCGTGCTAAATACTTCTCTGTCATCTGTCTGGATTTTAAGTAAAATATTATTGTTTATTCACATTTTTTTGTTATTGGCTGAAGAAGAGTTTTGAGCCTGAAACATCTGTGTTTGGTATTTTGTTCGATAAACATTAAATCTCTTCACACAGCTAGATGTCAAGAAGCTAAAGCTATAAACATTGAGAGTTGAAAATGGGAGGATCTCACAAGTGGTGACAAGGCATTTGGACATTGTAAAATGTAATGAACTCAAAATGAATATTTAATCTACATCAACTTCCTCAGAAGTCTGGATACCAACACCAGTTACAGATATAGTATCTTTGTTTGGAATGATTACAAAAGCTAAAAAGAAAAGGGAAAAAAACAAAGCAAAATTTAAAAAATAAATAAATATAAAAATTAATACATGAATAGTCCTCTCTCTCTCTCTCTCTCTCTCTCTCTCTCTCTCTCTCTCTCTTTCATTTGATGAATGCACATTTAAATCACACAGTTATACAAGTTGATTTTGAGAGACTTTCAAATTGAGATGAAAGTCAAGTCCACATAATAATAAAGACAAATTTAAGAAAATCACACCACCTTACTTTATTTATATCTGATTGAATTTGTTTGTGAAAAAAAAAACCCCAACCAAAATGGTCTTGTTCAAAACACAAACTCCTCAGTTGAGTAAATTCATTTGATGGTAATTCCAAAATGTAGAGAATAAAAAAAATTCTCTCTATTTCATTTCACAATCTTGCAAATTCTCAACGAGTTTTCATGATACAAAATATAAGGCACCGACTAGACATCTATTTTGTAATCGCATCATCCATCAATAATCATAATAACCAGATAACAAGTCGTATAAGCTATTAATGCACTAGTTTTGTTATAGTTATAGTATCAGACACAAACATCACAATCAAAGTCAAAGCAACAGCTATCCCACCTTACACTGGCAACATACAAACTGTTTCATTTCAAACAGAAAATGTTTCATTTCAAACACAAACTGCTTCATCTCAAACACAAACTGTTTCATTTCAAACACAAACTGTTTCAATTCAAACAGAAAATGTTTACAGTGGAATCCAAATAAAGCAAACACTGATTGACTCCAGGCAAGGTTGACATTAAGACTAAACACTCAAGTAAAAAAGGGGACAGTGGCTCAGAAGTACAGTCTTTGCCTATTACCCAAAAGGTACCGAGTTCGATCACCCGCTCCTGCACTGTGTGGCATTGATCAAGTCACCTCACTCTAGCTCAATGTGCAGCGCTGCTGCACTGAGGCTAACGCTTGGGTTATTCCAGTCTTTCCTTGGAATAGACCCTAGAGAAAAATTACCCCTAAGGGAATTTTATTTATTTTTTATTTTGTTAAAAGATCAGACGATTTGGGACCAAAAAGAGGTGTTGACTTTAAGAGCATTGATTTTATGTGGATTCCACTGTACTTCCAATATCAACTGATTAAGATGACTTGTCAAAAAGTCTAAATTCTGACACTTTAGGAGAATTGTCAAGTTTAAGAAATTTTGACAAGTTCAGCATCATCTTAATTGATTGATATTCCCAGTAAAACTTTTCTCGTCACGATTTCCAAAATGTGTTTTGTCAAGTGTATGACACTACAAGGGCTATGTGGTCCAGTGATATGACACTTGCTTTCGGATCGGAAGGTCCTGGGTTCGAGCCTCGCTCTCGGCTCATAGTTGAGTCCTCGTAAAAGGCTCTTTACTCACTTTCTCTCTTTGTACTCGGGTGTAAAATGAGTACCTGGCCGTTAACAGGACCGTCTCTGTCCGAAAAAATTGTAATATCGCCTAACAGGCATCATGTCTCGTTCTAGATGTTACGTGTTGCTGTTGGTCAAGGGCCCCTTGTAAAGCGCTTTGAGCAGGTTTAGTGGATATTGCCCTATATAAGGCTTTTTTTTTTTTTTTTTTACAATAATTTGAATCTGATTACTCGAAATGAAAATGATACGCCGCTATTTCCATGGGGGCAATGTTCAATGGTTCATTTGGCTGCAGCTTTTTCTTCACCATTGTATGCGTCAAAGACGTTTCTTTCAAATTTGAGTAACTAAAGTCTTTAAAAAGGGAATCCAATGTTAGATCTGCCTGCGTTGGAGTGCATAATAAATCCCAGGATGGAAAGCCACAGTCAAAGCCGCGTCTGTGAAGGATCAGGCTGGTTCCGTTGTATTCCATGTTACTGTTTGCAAGGCTACGAAGACTCACCAAAGACGTATCACACGGAAGGGCATTGGAAATAGTTTTAAAATTTCTGTAGAATACATCTGTGTCAATTGTCGTGTAATAAGCTAACACGGGACGGGACAGCATGTCCAAGATATTGAGGGATTGGAGAGATAAAGCTGCGTAATGCGATTTATATACTTTTGGCGATAATGGCATATTTCGTCTTTCTACAATTAAAACAAATTTGCTTATCGTTGTCTTTATGTCCATAACCCCCTCTCCGAGACCCCTATTATCATCGTAGACCAGCTGTCTGTCTAGCATGACCTCTAACTGACCCTTTTCAAGGGAGGCCACTCCATGAGGCTGAGCAGACAGCAATGAAATTCGGGTTTGTCTATCTTCCATAAAAACAGCAGACGTCATTGGAAAATAATTGCCCTCTGTTCTCAACTGGTGATTCGTTTTGCGACGAATAAATTGAAATCCATTCTGGTCTGTGAAAAATGACCAATCATTATTTTTCACATTCGTATCAAAGCGCATTATAATTTCCTTGTCTCTGAGAGTATGAATACTGACTTTGTTTTCAATGAAGACAGAAGTGGCAAGATGAGATGGGTGGTGATAGAGAGTGATCCTATGAGTGATGTACGGCTCGTAGCTTACTTCTACTTCAGTCATGAGAGATCCTTTCATCACTCTAATGATTGGAATGGAAACAAACAAGTTGAGCGCTGGACCGTTTGGATAAAATAGATACGCCCCACTGCCTTTGGATTTATAAAATTGAAAGCTAATGTTGAGATCTGTCACATTCCCAGTATGAAGGTCCCTCATTCGGACGAGAGATCCTGTTTGAGAATCAAACTCGAGCTGTATTCTTTCATTATCAACAAAGAAATATTTAGACTGGCTTAATTCAGCTTCTTGCTGCGGAAAATTTAAAAACTTTGGAATTTCAATGCTGTCTGCGTTGTAGGCGGTCAACAAAGATGTGTAGGAAGTATCGGGGAGGTCGTTCTTTTTAAACAACATGTACGGAGCAGTGGCCAGTGGCCCTAATTCAACCATGAATGTTAATCGGAATTTAAATCTGTAAACAGTTGCATCGCCCTCTGGATCCCACAGGGGGCTAATCTGGCTTGGAATAACGTATCTAGTCGCGGTTAAAACCTCAACCTTCTGTGAATCCACTATTAAATGAACCATTTGTTTTCTTTTCTGAGGTAAAGGATTGAAGAAAACAATGGTTGTCCCCGTCTCGCGAAGCGATAAAACCTCCTGTGATGGTATGTCTTTATACGTCTTACGCACAGTTTCAGGTTTAAACACGATGGGTTTTTCAACTTTTCCTTGAGATATGACGGATTGCATTGTTTGCTTTAAGACATCTTGAGATTTATTGTAGGCAGTAAGAAGGTGCTCTTCGTAGTCTATGACAACAAATTCTTTGGCAGTGCCAGTAATTGCATCATGATGTAAAAACAAACCAAGCCCTCTCCTTGCAGTTTGAAGAGATGACGAATAAGTTAAGAATTTATTTCGAACTGGTAGTTTCCATTTCTTATAAAAAGCATAGTGCAGCGTGTTCAGAATATCAGCTGCTTGAATTGTAGACTGAACATCCATACTGAACATTTTATCAAAAGGCCTGGTTGAGAAGTAGCCTGTCCAATATGCCATATCCCTGTCTGAATAAGGAAAGAAGTCACCGCTTAATATTGGAAAATGAGAAGCTTTATTCCTGACGGATTTCACGAGATGTTCTTTATGAGTCATTCTAAAGTAATCTTTCAGCGTACCCCACTTTAGATTCATATTAAACTCTGGATTAGAGTTAATGTATTTAATGAGTTTTTCATAGTTTTCATACTGTTGATCCCACTCTGCTTCTTTATCGTACCTGAAGTCATCTCCAATAGGCACTAGAATGGTGTTGTATCTGAAATAGAATGATTTATCCCTGTATTGGTGAGACAGCAACCTGGCTTGCTGTTCAATGTTTTTATGTGTAATAGGTTCCCCTCTGCTCTCGGAGAAATCATTTGGAATCGATCTAAAGTCAAACTGAAGACAGTTGTAAATGTTTGGACCACACGTATACTTGATATTATACAACATAAAAGGCATGATGTGACAGAAAATGTCGGATGTTCCTTTTGAATCCCACATTTGTCGCCAGTAAAACTCCAAAGCATTCTCCTTGGTAAGAGAGCCCTTTATAGCTTGATGAACACGCTGGATGACCATGTTGGACATTCCTGCCTTCTGCCACAGATAAGGCATTGTGCCAGAGTACCCGAAGGGGTCAATGGACCAACTGTTTTGTGGCCTGATGCCGAGGTGCTCCCAAAGCCATTGATGACCTTCCACCAGTTGATCTATCACTGACACATAATGAGTGCTGGCCTCGTCCGGCATGACCCATCCTCCCATGGCGATCTCCAGCTGTCCTCGTCGTATCAAACGTTTGACATGAATCTGATGAGAATATCAAAGACAGAAAATAAATGAAGGTGGCACACAATGTACAATCTAAATAAATTTGCAAGTGTTCTTTTTTTTTCTTGTTTGTTAGCCAAAAACTTCCGCATTTTGAAGATTCCACAGACTTCCGCATTGTTCTTTCACTGGAGATGTGAGACTGTTCCACTGATTCATAATTAATAACATGCATTTACAAAACAATCTATGCTGATCATGTTCCTAGGAAATAAAGGAGATAATCAAACAGTTGTGGAAAACATGAACAAAAAAGAATATTTTCGACAATAATCAAATGTGTCGATATCCTTTAAATAAGTTTGCTTTATCTCTTCTTTCATTATGACATCATGAACAAGAACAATGAATGTAATGAACAAGAACAATGAATGTCATGAACAAGAACAATGAATGTAATGAACAAGAACACTGACACCTGAGCTTAATCCCTGATTTTAAAAGAGACAGAACTTCTTTCAAATCATGGCTTCTCCTGATTATATTTGCAGACTTAACTACTTTAACAAATAAAAACTTTCAAGAAATACGAGGAGTTACATAGGTTCCTGCTCTCTTCGTGAAAACACAGCAAGGAATGACGTTAGCTTGAAATACACCAAATTTTCCTTATCAAAGTAAAAAATATAGATAAGTATTGAATTGTAAACTTCAATTTATTAGATGAAGACAGATACTGTGGATGTTTTGGGATTCCCTTTTATCAACAAAACATGATGAACGAAACACTCAGGACGAATGAGATATGTGTGAATGACATTGTTAAGGTGAATAAAATAAGTAAGAGCAGTTTTATCAAGTCAAACACAAATTTACCTTCACAGCATCATCCAGTTCAGTCCACCACATGGAAAAGTAAACAGTTTCCGCCCAGATGAAGGTCATATTTGGGTACTGCGTTAGCTTGTTGACCATGTTGTCCAAGATGTGCTTGGTTTGATCTGCGTAGTATTCATACACCGTCTTTAACCAGCCAGGATCATTGTGGGAGTGGGGCATCAGAATTACATTCAATCTTGGCAACTTCCTTGATTCGCCTGTACAAAAAAAAAAAAAAATAGCATTTGGAAATAAAATTGATCATTTATAGCAATTAGGTTTACGGCCTTGATAAGTAACTTTCATCTGTATAAAAATATTAAAATTTCTAAAATCGTCATTCGTACCTTTTCAAATGTTAAATTTCTACTTTCAGCTTACTTTATTACTTGAATATTTGATTCCGTGTTTGGTATGAAGTTTCGAAGTGGGTTCGAGCCTCGCTCGGTGCATAGTTGAATCCTTGGAAAAGGCTCTTTACTCACATTCTCTCACCATACTCAGGTGTAAAATGAGTACCTGGCCATTAACAGCATTGTCTCTGTCTGGAAACAAAAATGTTAAGATCGCCTCACAGGTGTCATGCCCCGTTCTACATGTTACATGTTGCTGTTGGTCAGGGATCCCTTTGTAAAGTGCTTTGAGTATGTTTAGTAGATATTGCTTAATAAAAGCTCAAGTTTTTTTGTGTTTTTTTTATTTTTTATTTCTTTTTCAAAGCAGCAATGTTCATTTTTGTTAATTACTTTTTACAGTCAATAACTAAACAAACATCTATCAGCTTAGTATCACAAAATATTTTACACAAAGCTATCAAATAAAAATTGTCAACATCTTACTATAATCTGCTGTAGGCTGAGGCATCTCCCAACTTCCATCCATGCTGACATCATACTGGGTGTTGTAGGAAAGGTCAAAGGTCGATATGTTAGCGTATACAGGTCTAGGATGGTGAGAGTCGAAGATGCTGCATTTTGGATCAACATCATCCTTGATCACCTAAAATGTAAAACATTAAAAAAACATGTAAAAACTGGAATGTGTATTTTAAAAAATATCACAAATTTAATCAATATGGATGTGCAGTCTGGTAGTATGACACTTGCCTTTGGATCGGAAGGTCCTGGGTTTGAGCCCCTCTTTGAGCAGTACATAGTCGAGTCCTTGAAAAAGGCTCTTTACTCACGTTCACCATACTCAGGTGTAAAAAGAGTACCTGGCCATTAAACAATGTTGTCTCTGCGTGAAAAGAAATTGTAATATCACCTAACAAGCATCATGTCTCGTCCTACATGTTAAGCTATTGGCTAGGGACCCTTGTAAAGCACTTTGAGAAAATTTAGTGGATATTGCACTAAAAATTGAGCTTTTTAATATATAGCACAATATCCACTAAACATGCTCAAAGCACATTACAAGGAGTCCCTGGCCAACAGCAACATTTAACATTTAGGATGGGACACGACACCTGTAGGCAATATTACCATTTTTTTCTAACTCAGACAACGCTGTTAACAGTCAGGTACTCATTTTACACCTTAGTACAGTGAGAGAGTGTGAGTAAAAAGCTTTTCCAAGGATCAACCATGCTCCGAGCGAGGCTCGAACCAAGGACCTTCCGATCCAAAAGCGAGTGTCATACCACTAGACCACATAGCTGCACTATATAAAAGCTTAATTAGAATTAGAATTAGATGAAACAATATAATTGTTCTTGGGGAGACCGCCTTATACCACTCAGGATTGAAGCGACAGCAACTTGTGGCAAGTTAGTCCGGAAGTGGGAGTGGCACCTCTTTACTTCTATAAACATGCACTTTTACCAACTTATTTCCAGATGATGATTTATAACTGAATTTTAAATAGATTAATTATTGCAACCTGTCTCACAATTTTCAAGGACTGTTTTGTAAACACAATCCAAAATTTGGTGACGATTGGTCAAGAGGTTTCAGAGCCTTAGTGTTACAAAAAATCCAATTTGTCAAATATATAATTAGATTTTTATTTTACCCACCAGGGCTTTGATCGGTTTCCCTTGAAGCATTCGTCGATGTTGTTCCTTCAGCTCCAACCTGTTTCTTTCCTCTGGCAGATTGATGTATATTCCTATCATCAGTGTAGCCAGGACAATCAGGGCAGTCACACGATATCTGAACTTCATTCCAGTTGGTAGCAACATGATTTTTATTTGGTATTTCCTAGTCTTGTGCCGAGTTTACTGGTAGCTGTCATGGCAACAGCATATTGAATAGGTTGATTGCACGTTCATCATAAAGGCCATCTGAAATAGAATATATTTGATTTCATTCATTTATAATAATAAATATAAACATTTTAGTCTGACCAAAATTTGTCTAGTCTGCTCTTGAAGCTATTTAGGGTTTTTACGATCGATTAAATTAAGCTTTGATATTTCCCAAAGATACACAAATAGGGGTTGATTTAATCATTTATGACAAGGACTCAATTTTGATAAAAATTGACCTTCTAACTAAACTTGGCAATATCTCAGTTCAAACCTTTTCACCATTAGACTGCTCATTTCATTCTTTGTAACATATGTTACGTTGGTTTGAGAGTAGGCCTATTTCCATAACAATGATGAAAAAACAATTTGGGTTATCAGACCTGCAAATACGTACAAATGCATAGGAACTTGGTACTCACTATTGCCATCAATAAAAAATAATAAGCACTGATAATTAACTTCTTATCTATGTTTGTTACAGAAGGCCTAGTTACGTGGGTATATAAGTTTGTGTGTGTGTTTGTGTGTGTGTGTATGAATGTGTATGTATGTAGGCCTTTGCATGCTTGCTGTAGAGTAGAAGGGTTGGTGATTTGGAAAAGGGAGGGGGTGCTGGGGGAGAAAAATATGGATAAATTAATGGGCAGAACAGAAAAAAAAATATTGATTTAATTTTATAAAACATAATAATAATAATAATAATAATAATAATAATAATAATAAGTCACAGGATAAAAGGAAGGAAGACGAAGACGAAGAGGAAGTAGAAGAAGAAGAAGAAGAAGAAGAAGAAGAAGAAGAAGAAGAAGAAGAAGAAGAAGAAGAAGAAGAAGATGAAGAAGATGAAGAGGATGAGGAGGGGGTAGCAGAGCTGGCAAGTCAAGGTTTATAGGACATAGAGATTACATTAAATCTTACGACGCGGTTAGATGGTTTAGAACAAACAAACAAAATAATTATATCTGACACTAACTTCAGTCTGTTCAAGCTTCAGAACAATAAGAAAAAGAGAATAGCAGACCATCTATTGTCATCTCAGGGAAAAAAAGTATTTATTAGGCCTAACTATACTACATCCCAAGTATTCTTCCGATGTTATAGAGGGGGTTTGGGAAGGGGGGGGGGGACTTTTTAAAAAAAGTTTCCCCCTCCCAAACCCCCTTCTAGAAGTTCTAGTGTAGGGGGTTTGAGAGGGGGGAGATTTTTTTAAAAGTCCCCCCCCCCCAACTCCCAAACCCCCCACTAGAACAAGAATACTTGGGATGTAGTAGCTTATGGAAGGTTTCCCCCTAACTATAATATTATCTGCCTATGCAAACTAATCAACATCAACAATAACACACTTACTAATAAAAATAAAAGCACTTTCACAGGACGTCAGCAAAAAAGTTTGGAGTGACTAGGCACTTGCAAGACGTAGCTCTCGCGAGTTGAAAACAGGCGAGGATTTCTGTTTCCGTTTTTGAGGGGAAAAAATTTAGGAGTGATTTTAAAATGTTCATTCTTCTTTTTCAGTGGAATGAAATGGCATGTATTATATATCATTGGAAAGGGCATAAAATTCTACATACAATGATGCTAATATTATTATATTTTTATATCATGATTTTGAGAAATCTTTGTGTAAAGAGAGTATATGTGTTTAAACGCTTATAACTTTTAAACCAGAGATGGTCCTTCTTAATAAAAACAAGTCCTTCTGAGATACATATTAAAGTAGCTTCTCTAAAAATTTCAGAGCAAAATATGTTTGCACTCAAAAGTTAGAGCTCCCCAAAAAACAGTAATTGGCCTCGATTGTTTACAGAAGCTGCCATTTTCTTATACTGATTCACTTCCTGTCGTCTGCTGCGTTTGAGAGATAACTTCGTCAATCCACATCAAAACTTTACATCTGTATATCTTACAATATATTCCATTTATGGAAGTTATTTTTGTTTTAAATTATTTAATTAATTGGCGTTTTCATGTCCATGCATTCATTTTATAATTTACAATTCTCTTCCTTTTTTTCCGATTGATTTTTCACTGTTGATTTTGACGTTTTTCATCCTTTGACGGACGTCTGTCCAATTTAGGGGAACGGGGGAGCGGAAGTTTTTAAAATCACCTATTTTCGATCATTTTAAACACGAATACACCACCTCAAACATTTATCAGTCCATATCTCTGCTTTTATGAGGTCTATTTTAATTTTGAAAAGTTCAAAGTGAATAACTAAATGACGCCGATTCAGTGGTGTATTTGGTCTATCTACATGTGAATAAATATTTAATTTTCGACTTTTCCAAAATTCCAATAGGTCATTCATTTGCATGTCGTGATCTATTTTTCCTTGATTTCAGCTGATTCAGCTCTAAACTATACTTTTCTCTCTCAATAAATAATTATTTTTCTGTTTGCAATGTATTACAGAGATGTTGAATTACCACGTGTAAAAAATTCAAAGTTGTATCTGAAGCCGTTTCTGAATTATACTTGATTATCCATTAGGTTGCTGTGTTTTGGTCACATATTTTCCTATAAGCTTCTATAGAGATTTTTCACCACATAAAAGGTCATAACTTTTGAACTAGTTGAGATAGAGCGATAATTTTTTCACTTTAGTAAATGTTTCACTCCCCTTTATTTTTCTACGCTAAATTAATACCGATAGCACTATTTTGAAAAATTCTTGCAAGTGCCTGGAGTGAAGATTATCATAATCGATTAACTTTTTTAAATTCTAAATAAAACTTTGGACTTGGAAATTCAAAACGTCAAATTTCGTCGATCCCTTCACCTTCTTACATTTTAATTACCACTGTGTAACTGTGTAATCACGGTGTGTTTGTAGTTTGTATTCTTCCTCTTTCCGCATTTATCTTTCCCACAGGTTTCATGCGTTGACAGTTGACACACATGTGTCGAGACGTTTCTACCTGCGTGACCCTGCCCTGCTTCACATACACATAAACACACACACAGCCCACACGCACACACACACGCACACACACACACACACACACACACAACACACACACATCACGCGTTTCCATACTTTAAAAAAGTAAACTTTTAAAAAGGCACTTTATTATTGACGATACTTTACACAAAAGGTGAAGGTGGTGGTGGTGAGAGAGATAATGATGATAAAGATGATTATGATGATGACGATGATGATGGACGTTGTGGTGGTGGTGGTGGTGGTGGTGGTAGTAGTAGTTGTGGTCGTTGTTGTGGGGGCGGGTGGTGATGTGTGTGGTTGATTTTTAAAAAAAATGTTTTGTCTACTTTTGTCTTTTTTTTCTCGTTTTGTTTTGTTTTTGTTTGATATTATGTTTTGTTTGTCTTGTTTGTTCGATTTTTAATCCTTTTTATTTTTATTGTTTGTGTTTTCTGAGGGTTTTTTTTTTCTTTTTTTTCTGGGTTTTTTTTTTTTTTTTTTTTTTTTTTTTTTTTTTTTTTTTTTTGTTTTTTTTGTTGGTTTTTTTTTGGTATTATTTTGTTTTTGTTTTCGTTTATTGTTGTTTTTATGTTGTTTTTTTTTTCTTTTGAATTGGATCTTGCCTTTTTAAAAACATTTTAAAAGTATGATAAAAAGCTGTATACGCCAAACCGACGTGTCCATATATGGAGGCCTGACATCCGAACATCCTTCTGGGCCTAGTTTAACATTGTTGCAATGGACAATATTTGGCGTCATTTTTTTTTTTTTGTTTTTTTTTTTTTTGTTTTTGTTTTTTTGTTGAGATTTCCAGTACAACAATGAGCCAATAAGGAATTGGGTTATCAGACCTGTAAATAAGTGCATGTTGCGCCAAGACCATACAGAGCAAGCATGACCTTCTTCTGTGTCCATATCAATCATAGAGAAGAGGTCAATCAGTAAAACAAGACGAATGTGTGTCTGTCTACCAGTATATCCCAGATTACACGTGTACCTACGTATTTAATTAAGCAATATGCATTACGCATTCATTGTGCACTATGCATGACGTACACATGGAAACGGAGGTTTATTCACCAGAACATGAAACAAGACTAGACCTATAGGTACTGCCGTACTCTTGAAAAACCACATATTATTTAGAAATTTGGCCAGAAAACTCGTCCTTCAAATATCGATCGATTTAAATGACTCTTGTCTTAGCAAAACCTTTCAAACCTGGGACTTCACGTATTATTATTCTTATTATTATTATTCTTATTATTATTATTATCATCATCATCATCATCATCATCATCATCATCATCATCATCATCATCATCATCATCATCATTATTATTATTATTATTATTATTATTATTATTATTATTATTATTATTATTATTATTATTATTATTATTATTATTATTATTATTATTATTATTATTATTATTATTATTATTATTAAATATTATTATTATTATTAGCTTCACAACTTCAGACAGCTGGATTTAAATGCGGTTCTGACAGTCGGGCAGACATTTGATTTCTATTCTTTAGTTCAGTCACACGAACATACACACAATCAGAGAGAGAGAGAGAGAGAGAGAGAGAGAGAGAGAGAGAGAGAGAGAGAGAGAGAGAGAGAGAGAGAGAGAGAGAGAGAGAGAGAGAGAGAGAGAGAGAGAGAGAGAGAGATCAAACGATGTTTTTGAAAGTCGTGCAGATAGAAATGTTATTTTTATTCTTTAAGTCCAGATACGAACATACACAAATTCAATGAGAAAGAGAGAGAGAGAGAGAGAAAGAGAGAGAGAGAGAGAGAGAGAGTGAGAGAGAGAGAGAGAGAGAGAGAGAGAGATCAAACGATGTTTTTGAAAGTCGTGCAGATAGAAATGTTATTTGTATTCTTTAAGTCCAGATACGAACTTACACACATTCAATGAGAGAGAGAGAGAGAGAGAGAGAGAGAGAGAGAGAGAGAGAGAGAGAGAGAGGGGGGGGGGGCAGACGTGAGAGAGAGAGAGAGGCAGACGTGAGAGAGAATGCTGAAGGTTTCATCGAATCAATCACAGCAGGAATTTGGTCAAATCTCATCAGATCGGCAATCAATGCACTCTCTGCCTGTACTGTCGTACTCTCGATAAAAACGTATTTAAAAATTTGGCCAGAAAATTCTTCCTTCGAATATCGATCGATTTAAATGACCCTTATCTTGGCGAAAAAAAATTCAAACCTGGGACTTAGCGTCGATCGATATTTGAAGGACGAGTTTTCTGGTCAAATTTTTAAATATTATGTGTTTTTCCAGAGTACGGCAGTATAGGCCTACTGCCAAGCACTAAAAATCGCTTGTTTTTTGGTTTTTTTTTGTTTTTTTTTTTTTTTTTGTTTTTTTTTTTTTTTACATTATTGGCCAGAAAAAAACTGTATATTATTATGTACTTCAAAGACAGATGGATATGAATAATTGCCTCATATGTGTATATATTAGCAAGTTTGATAACTGGGCGCAACTATAGGCTTGATTTTTGTCATGGAAAATTTTCTGCGGTGAGTGTTTCCATTACAACAATGAATGGATATTACAATATACGATCCTTACTTAAACTTAAACTCTTGCTTTTTGGTGTAAGAAATCTTGAACACTGAACATTCCTTCCGTCCGAAGGCCAGTGTCGTACAACAAGACAACATAGTCGCACATAGCTATTAATAAACAATAATAAAATAAAAACAAAATTCCCTTTATCCATCCCCAGGGGGAAATAATTTGTCTTAGGGTACATTCGATCCAAGGGCGTCAGCCGCAGTGCAGCGGCGCAAATTTAAGCTAGGCAGGACTCAAGGCCACACAACGAGGTGGGTAGTCGAACTCGATTCCTTTTGGGTACGAAGCAAAGACCGCACCGCTGAGCCACGCCGACATGGGGTAATTGTATTTTCAGACTAAAAAGTAAAAAAAGACGTTTCTTCAGTATAAGGCAGTGCAGGAGCCGAGATCCAATTAAGAAACCGGGGAACTTGAGTCTCGAGGACAAGGAACCGGAAGTCAAAAAGATGGTGGAAAAGTCTCATTTTCCGTTTCGGAAATTTTGTAGACTTTTTAATTTCTCTCAATAATAAGGGCGGAAATGACATGTGAATGTGAGAACAAGAAAGTTCTGACAGAGTGGTGAAAACGATTTGGCTTAATTAAAACCTATAGCAATTAATTTGGGAAAGGGGACCTTCTATAGCTATATAATAATGTGACCTACAGTGGCGATCTGGTAGTATACCGGAATGGACTATATTATGAAGGAACAACATTGTAAATAAAAGGACAAAATAATAAACTGAAATATGGACAGTAAGAAAAAGAACACAGAGTGCATCCTTCTATTTGGGTATGTCAGTGTGATATTTGTAAGCACGCATAATATTTTAAACAACGGACTTATCGAATAATAATGAATTAAGCTGTAACTAAAGTCGATTAGCTAATATTAAACAAAGGGGAGCAACGCTTTCCTAGCGTAACTCGATGTGTATAAGTCTAGATCACAGATCATGAAGCGCCAATCTTAACAAAGTACTTTCTACCAGACCTAACAGTCTCAGATACCCGGCCACAAGTACTAGGCGGACTAGGTAGGGGGGGGGGGGGGTGTAAGAAACAAACAACAACAATAATAACAACAAACAAAAACCTCTGAATTTCATCAGGTATTGATACCGGTCTTTTTGCACATGAAGCTAGTTCTCTGCCAACTCAGCCAGCCAGAAAAAAAATCCCGGACGTTTCTCCCCCCCCCCCTCTCTCTCTCTCTCTCCCTCTCTCTCTCTCTCTCTCTCTCTCCCTCTCTCTCTCTGTGTCTCTCTCTCCCTCTCTCTCTCTTTCTTTTATTTCTTCTCTCTTCTTCTTCTTCTTCTTCTTCTTCTTCTTCTTCTTCTTCTTCTTCTTCTTCTTCTTCTTCTTCTTCTTCTTCTTCTTCTTCTTCTTCGTCGTCGTCGTTTTCTTCTTCTTCTTCTTCTTCTTCTTCTTCTTCTTCTTCTTCTTCTTCTTCTTCTTCTTCTTCTTCTTCTTCTTCTTCTTCTTCTTCTTCTTCTTCTTCTTCTTGCTTTTTATCAATGTTATGCTAGTTCATCATTTACCACAATATGACATTCTCACAATAAGTATGAGGTAATCAGATACGGTTTCTTTCTATTTATTTACTCATGAATTATCTTATTAGCCTACATTATGGAGAGAAATGTCAAGATGGCCTCCCACCTACACCAGGCACCTCAAACTAACAAAATACATTCTTTTAATATTTCGGAGAGAAATCTCTTACATCAATTCTCTAACGATTGCAAGGACCTCAAAACGTGTCGAACAACAAGTTATAAATCTGACAAATTGATGAAGTTTCAGGTTTGAGATTTTTTTTAATTAGGGGGGGGGGGGGGGGGGGGGGGTCATCTTAGCTGATCGAGAATATTTATTTGAAGTAAATTTTTTCTGGGAATTAAAAAAAAAAAGTGTATTGTCAATGACAGACTAAGGCACTTTCCATCTACTCGCTCTACCCGTGCACACGGCATGCAGAGAAGGAAGGCCCTGTGGTGCCAGAAGCCAAAGAAAACAATGAGAGGAAGTAGATCAGAGTAACGTTCAGGGCACAGAAAAGTGCAAGGAGCAACATCTGCTGTGCAATGGAAAAAGGCTTTATTTATTTCAATGAAAAACATTCAGAGAGCAGCTGCGCAAGATTTGCCACAAATAGGATTCAATAGTCTGATGTCACGTCCGTCCAGCGACGAGCAGTTTGGTTCTAAACAAAGGAAATCGGTACTTTTTATTCTTCATGCTGGCTAGAAATTTTTCACATGTCATGTGATCAGAATGTATGAAACTTAAAACATGATCAGATTTATAATGTTTTTCTCCTCTGGATACACGTCTATGCTCGTCAAAGAAGTATTTCATAACGGCGTCCGCCATTGTTGCGGTAGTTTAGAACCAGTTGCTAAGTTGAATCCAATTGCTGCAACGGAACCAGGAGGCATGCAAATTCAGTTGTTACTCTCTAACAATACGCGAATGGAACAAACTATCTATACCACAGAGCATGATAATAGACACAAATACATCATTAAACATTTGTGCGGCCATGTGGTCTCGTGGTATGACACTCGCTTTCGGATCGGAAGGTCCTGGGTTCCAGCCTCGCGCTTGGCGATTAGTTCAGTCCTTAGAAAAGGCTCTTTACTAACATTCTCTCACCGTACTCAGGTGTAAAATGAGTACCTGACCGTTAACAGCGTTGTCTCTGTCCGAAAAAAAAATGTAATATCGCCAAACAGGCGTCATGCCTCGTTCTACATGTTACGTGTTGCTGTTGGTCAGGGACGGACCCCTTGTAAAGCGCTTTGAGCACGTTTAGTGGAAATTGCGCTATATAAACGCTCAAGTTTTTGTTTGATTGTTTGTTTTTTTTTTGTATTTTTTTGGGGGGGGGGGGCGGTGTTTGTTTTGTTGTTTTTTTTTTTTTGTTTTTTGTTTTTTGTTTTTGTTTTAACCAAAGTATAGATAGTATGCAGATGACGTCACTCAGGCCTTTGTTATTGTTTTTGCCATCTGCGTTTGTGAGTTGTTCTCACGAAACTGTATTAACCAGACTATAAAAGTTCATGGTTACACAGAGTTTGTGTGTTGGT
Organism: Berghia stephanieae; assembly: GCF_034508935.2. NCBI lineage: Eukaryota > Metazoa > Mollusca > Gastropoda > Nudibranchia > Aeolidiidae > Berghia > Berghia stephanieae. The sequence goes on along the minus strand of NC_088360.1, from coordinate 133,730,625 downwards.
CCGTTATACTTCCGGATGGCAATGTTGTGAACTCCTCGGCCAAGCGCATTCTATCTATAAGAAAACATTACTGGTCATAGCGAAAGCTTAGATAATACAACTCTCGGTCAGTCAAAGTTTTAAAACTGTCCAGAGAACAGGCATTCGTTGTTTCAAATATTATAATGTTATTATTCCACAAGTGAATGCTACGAAGCGACATGCGTTTATTTGCAGGTCTGATAAGCCAATTCTTTATGGGGCCATTGTTGTAATGGGAATCTAAAAAAAATTGACGCCAAATATTGTCAAGCTTCAACTTAATACTATACGAAAATAGATAAAATGGACTTTCGGGTTTCCCCTTTATCAACAAAACAGGATGAATGCAATGAAATACTACAGACGAATGAGATAATGTAGTAGTGGCGTTGTTAAGATGAATAAACAAACCAAAAAAAATCCTTTAATCACTGAGACCTGATTCGCTCACAACTGATTAAATTACAAATATATACTACGGGCTTGGCTAAGAAGCTCACAACATTGCCATCCGGAAGTATAACGGACCGACACACAAAACTATGTGTAAACTTAAAGTTTATAGTCTGGTTAACCCTCTCCTTACCACTTGCATCAAAATCGTCACATTTGTTACGACACAATATACACTTTTTCTTATTCAGATTTATTTTGTACATCGCAAACTTTGAAGAATGGTCTTTGTTTAATTAGTAAGAACATAAAGTTATTTTGTAGACAGCTTGTTTGAGTTGAGAAATATAATTTTCTTGGTAAGCCTGCCATTTTTGAGAAAATACTGAAAATGATCGGTAAGGAAAGAGTTAATACAGTTTCGTATTACTCATAAAGGCGGATGGCAAAAAACAATAACAAACACACGAGTGACGTCAACTTCATTCTATCTATGCCTTTCCATTGTCTTTGTTTTGTTTTGATTTTTTTTTCTTTTTTTTTTCTTCTGATAATGGCAAGCTACTTGTTACATGTCTAAACATGACATCAGTGTCACAAGGAGGAAACCTTTGACCTTTCGACGTATTTCAGGTATCATCTGCTCGAACTGGAGCAGAATCCCAGCCTGTCACTTATCTCTCTTCAAGTTGTCCATCAAATGAATTATGGTGCCGAAACACGGAAAAACATTACATTTTTTCTTTAAAATTTTGGCCAGAAAATTCGTCCTTTAAATATTGATCGATTAAAATGTCCGTTATCTGAGTTTAAAAAAAAAACAAACCCAAAACTGGGACTTTACGAAGTTCCAGGTCTGAGAGTTTTTGATAATGTGAGAGTCATTTTACTTGATCAATATTTGAAGGACGAGATTTCTGGCCAAAATTTTAAATACATGTTTTTTTTTCCAGGGAACAATAGACTTGGCCTTACGTAAGGGTGTAGGTAAACTAACTGTAATGATTTTGTTTCTTCAACAAGTGTGGGTGTTTAAATGAATGAATGGAGATGTAGAGGCTTATGATAGTAGGTCTAATTGTATTATAGAGAAGGCATTGTGTGTGGTGCGGGTGTTAGCAGTAAGATTCAATTCTTGTCAAATACTTTTAAACCTGAGTCTTCCTTGAAGTCCAAGGTTTTAGAGATTTTGACAAGATGAGTTAGACAAAATAATGATAAAATCTATCTGTCTGTTTAATATCATTTTGTCTAACTCATCTTGTCTAAATTTCTCTAACCTTAGACTTCAAGAAAGACCCAGGTTTAAAAGTTTTTGACAAGCTGAGGGTCATTTTAATCGACGGATATCTGAAAGGCATAGATATTTTAAAAATGTTTTTGTGTTTTTTGTTTTGTTGTTTTTTAAAAAAACAGTACGACATTACATTCTATTCTGTTGCAGAGCATTGGGTTATGCTATAGATAGTATGCGCTTGGCTAAGAAGCTCACAACATTGCCATCCGGAAGTATAACGGACCAACACACAAAACTGTGTGTATCCATGAAAGTTTATAGTCTGGATAATAAAGTTTAGTGAGCATTTCTCATAAACGCGGATGGCAAAAAACAATAACAAAGACCTGAGTGACGTCATCTTCGAACTATCTATAAATAAATTAATTGGCTATAAGACAGCGTTTTATTAAAAAATGGACAGTGTAGCTCTATATTATTATTCATTGTGTCTTAACAACGCCACTACCACAATCACATTATCTCATTCGTAAGTAGTGTTTCATTCATCTTGTTTTACTGATAAATAGAAAACCCGAAACGTCCACAGTATCTGCCTTCGTCTAATGAATTGAAGCTTACAATACAACGTTCTCTTCTTTTTTTTTTTTTTTTTTTTTTTTTTGAAATCCAAGATCAGAACACGTCGCCAAAGACAATACCCAACTGTACAACAAGCGGACTTTAAATCATGATACTTGCTCTTTCCAACCACAATTTTCTTTGTTTAAAAAAAACCATTAAAAACATAATGTGAATTAATATCTGAACAAGTGTGTGTGAAAGGTGCCATACAAAGCTGGAAAAATACAAGAAAGAAAAAACATCCTAAAAAATCAGTCTACCTCCCGAGTCAAGGTCGACTGATTTTTTGGGATTTTTTTTCTTGGATTTTTCTTTCTTGCTTTGTCTGGCACCTTTCATACACACTTGTTCAGGTCTTCATCTTACACCTTTGCCTGCTCCTTAATTTCTTAAATTGATATTTTTCAAATAATGTGAATATTCCTATGTAAAATGAATAAGAACGCAATTGAAATCCTTTGTGTGAAGAGGCCCCAATCTTTGATAACGAAGATAGAAGTGAATCTTTTTCTTTTTTTTTTATTATTATTATTATTTTATTTAGCTAGCTTTAAATCTGAAAATGGTGTTTAAAACAAAAAATCTAAGTGTAAATCAAGCACAATGTACGCATCTAGAATTATATTACTTTCATTTGTTTCTATTTTGATAGCAATTGTAGATAGAATGAATTATACAATGGAAGTTAAGTGCTTTTTATCTTGTTGTGATAAAACAGGCTATTGAGACACTCCTCACAATTTACAACACAGCTGTTTCAAATAAGTAAACGTTTAAGACTCGCAAAATAGGCAAGCAGTTGTTTGGATATCCAGCATCCCTTTTTCAAGAATTTCCTTCCAAGATATAGATAACAATAAAATAAAGAAATAATAAATCCCTTTATTCATCCTCAATGAGGAAATGTGTCTTTAGGGTCTATTCCAAGGGAAGACTGGATTGACCCAGGCGCCGCAAAGTGAGCTTGGGTGATGGGACTTGCTTAAAGCCGCACAGCGCAGCAGGTGATCGAACTCGGTACCTTTTGGGTACGAAGCAAAGACCGTAGGAGAATAATAATAATAATAATAATAATAATAATAATAAATAAAATAAAATAATAATAATAATAAGAAGAAGAAGAAGAAGAAGAAGAAGAAGAAGAAGAAGAAGAAGAAGAAGAAGAAGAAGAAAAGAAGAAGGAGGAAGAGGAGGAGAAGGAGGTGAAGGAGAAGGACGAAAACAATAACAACAGCAACAACAACAAATAAATATTAGAAAACAGGTATACCAAAACAAACAAACAAACAAAAACAAAAAGAAAGAAAGAAAGAGAGAGAGAGAGAGAGAGAGAGAGAGAGAGAGAGAGAGAGAGAGAGAGAGAGAGAGAGAGAGAGAGAGAGATGAAGAGTAATACAAAAGATGGAATAAATGAATCGCAATATCTGAGAAGTTGAGTTTCTCCATTCCTAATGCCATTATTGCATTATGCTGTCAAAGAAAGACACTCTTCTAACGTAAAAGCAACAAAATGGGTCCTCTCGTCACGTGATATAAATATGGCCTTGTCCTAGATAATGATTTCTAGACGGCTGTAATAAAATTATAATTTGTTTATTCAATTCATGTATAATTTCTCCATCTCTGTTATTCCACAATCATTCTTTTCATTGATTTTTATATTATTATATATTTTATTTGAAATACACAACACGTAAAAATAGCAACATCAAATCGCCCACATTTAATTCTTTTTGAGCATAATTTTGCTTTTTTCCATTACGTTGAGAAATCTAATTAAAATTCCAACAACGCAATTTTCTCACACAAGTGAAATTGAAATGATTCCATATCTGATTCTATCGTTCCACGTGGCCGATGCCTCCAGGGACTATGCTCTATATTATTATAGAATAAGAATATTGACATTTTGTCATAGTCCCAATGCTGACTTCGAATATAAAACTGCCACACGTTGGATAAAATGAAAATGTCGCTGCTTGAAGCTCGAAGGAAAAAATTAAATAAACATAATTATTGAATTGTAAGCTTCAAATTATTAGACGAAGACAGATACTGTGGACGTTTCGTGTTTCCCCTTTATCAGCATAACAAGATGAATAAAACACTAAGGACGAATGAGATATCTCATCTCTATCCATCCATCCATCCATCCATCCATCCATCCATCCATCCATCCATCCATCCATCCATCTATCTATCTATCTATCTATCTATCTATCTATCTATCTATCTATCTATCTATCTATCTATCTATCTATCTATCTATTATATATATATATATATATATATATATATATATATATATATATATAATATATATATATATATTTATTATCTATCTATCTATCGGTCTATCTATGCATCTATCTATTTTTCTATCTGTCTATTTATCTAATTATATATATATATATATATATATATATATATATATATATATATATATATATCCGTCTATCTATCTATATCTATTATCACCATACCTACAACCTCCCGAATAGTTATCCCAGCTACCAAATTAGAAACATCGTTGATAGCCGTTTGCATTGTTGATAGGCGTTTTTATTTACCTTTTCCTACATGGTTCCAACTTGAAATATAAGACTAACCCAAATCTCATTCGACCTTACTCCTTTTAACGTTAAGTCTTATTCGGGCATCACCTCTATCGGGGATTTACCGAAACGTCCATCGCTAAAAACCCTTTATCCAGTTTAATTGTTTTCACGCAGAGTTATCAGTAAAGCCCCACTAGGGGGCAGCATCAACATTTCCAAAACGGTGTGAGCATGTCAGCCATTTTCAGAGGTGCCCAGCGGAGTTGACCAGTGTAGGCCTACCGTGGTTTATTTATTTTGGCGATGCCAACATAAATATGCCAAAAGGCACGTGTAACCCTTAATATAATGTGCACGTTTTGTGTGTCGGGCAATGAGTGCAAGGTGATGAGTGATCACTTCTCAAACAAATAAGAGAAAAGGATTCCTTGCTTCTTCAAACTAAACGGAGAACATACCTTTGTTTGCAAAACATGCTGTTGAAGTACTGGTTAAAAAGAAATAACGAACCTCAGCATTTATGTAGAGTTATATCTACTAAACGTACTCAAATCGCTTTACAACAGCAACATTTAATATGTAGGACAAGGCATGCTACCATAGTTATTGCTCACTTTTGGCGCTGCACTACGGCTGCTGCCTGGATAATCTGGGTCTGTGTCAAGACAGAACCTAAAGATAAGCTAAAGAACCTAAAGATGAGTTTAAAATCCTAAAGATAAGTTAAATAACCTAAAGATGAGTTTAAAGACCTAAAGATAAGTTAAATAACCTAAAGATGAGTTTAAAGACCTAAAGATAAGTTAAAGAACATAAAGAGTTTAAAAACCTAAAGATAAGTTTAAGAACATAAAGAGTTTAAAAACCTAAAGATAAGTTAAAGAACATAAAGAGTTTAAAAACCTAAAGATAAGTTAAAGAACATAAAGAGTTTAAAAACCTAAAGATAAGTTAAAGAATTTAAAGATGAGTTTAAAAACCTAAAGACAAATTTGTCGGAACTTTGTAGTCTACGTATTTTATTTATTCTTTTTTTTTTTTTTTTTTGGATGTGTTTTTTCTCTCTTTTATCTTTTTTTTTCTGTACCTAGTATATTTTGAGACATCAATATGGAATTGCCATTTCGGGGTGTTTGCTGTCATCGTATAGTGGAGTTGAATGATAAAGAATATCATGAATTAATGCATTGTCTGGCGGGGTCGATGGTAATATTATTATCTAGATGGTGTTAGAATTGAGTGCGGTCTTACAGTTCTGTTTTTATCTTGTTTGCTACAGGAGGCTTCCACACATCCATACATCCATCCATACATCCATATTGAAACTGGTTCGTTTGCAAGTCTAATCATTATGACATTTCAATGGGTATGTCTGGGTCTCTCACCTCATTGTAATGTGATGCGAGAAAGATTGATTTCGGAGAGAGATAGATTTGGAAAGAGCAGAGGAAACATAATAGAAAAGAAATGAAACTAAGATATATATATATATATATATATATTATATATATATATATATATATATATAGAGAGAGAGAGAGAGAGAGAGAGAGAGAGGGGGGGGGAGGATAGATAGAGTAGAGATAGATAGATAGATAGATAGATAGATAGATAGATAGATAGATAGATAGATAGATAGATAGATAGATAGATAGATAGATAGATAGATAGATAGATAGATAGATAGATAGATAGATAGATGGATGGATGGATAGGTGGATGGATGGATCGATAGATTGGTAGCGGGATAAATAGATTGATAGATGGATAGACATAGACAGATAGATAGATAGATAGATAGATAGATAGATAGATAGATAGAGATAGATAGATAGATAGATAGATAGATAGATAGATAGATAGATAGATAGATAGATAGATAGATAGATAGACAGATAGAAATCATTACAGTATTTTCACCTTATGATTTGGCTAAATTATTGTTAACAAAATAAGAGGTGATAATACTGTAATAATTTAGGCTCCTTGAATAGTCCAATACTCTAAACTTATGTTCGCACACATCTATATCTCGTGAAATAGATAGATAGATAGATAGATAGATAGATAGATAGATAGATAGATATATATATATAGGTAGATAGACAGATACAGAGAATGAAATGCAGATATTATAGGTAGATAGATAGATAGATATGTAGATAGTAAGATAGATAGATAGGTAGATAGATAGATAGATAGATAGATAGATAGATAGATAGATAGATAGATAGATAGATAGATAGATAGATAGATAGATAAAAGACAAATTTATAGAGAGATAAATAGTTATGGAAAGATTTATAGATAGAATGGTGAAATAGATTAACAGCTATAAAATGAAGTTAATGGGAAAAATAGAGATCCTGAATGAAGCGAAGAAAGGATGATAACAATGGAAAGACGTTTGTGATTTACATTCTCTTTACAAGACATCAATGTCGACTTAATAAACATGTTCTTTTTCCATTGAGCGACACATTAACACGTCCATAAAAGACTAGATTCATTGCAGTCTTTAAGACGTTAATCATATTCGTAATATTCTCAATCGCAACATCAAGTTGTTACCCAAAACAGAAGGCATTTTTTGCTCCAAGTAAATGACCATCTACAAAGAACTTTCGACCACTATCCGTAGTGGTGGGGGTTGGGGGGGGGGGACGTTTTTTATAGGGTTTAACAGTCGTGACGTCACGTCCCTCATAAGGACGCTTAGTAACGGGTACTAAACTATCGGAACAATGGCGGACGTCATTATCTCCATCGCCGACCTTATGAAATACTTCTCCGACGAGCATAAAAGTGTATCCAGAGGAGAAAAACATTATAAATCTGGTCATGTTTTGACTTTTATACATTCTGATGACATGACAAGTTCTTCTGGCACTTTCCAACTCACTTCATCTCTTGTTGTTATCAACATAAGTGCCTGCTCCACTCACTTTTCTGAATTAAAAATTCACCCCAAATACCGGAGCATAGCCAGTGTCTCAATTGTTTCTATGTTATATGTTTGTGTCGAGAATATTGGCTATTAAGCTTAAATGCTGGCCAACTAACTTCGCGGCGGTTGTGTGTGTTGAACCTGTGACATCAAGTAGTCAGGAAGAGAGGGCTCTAATAATGACTAGGGTTAGAGACGACCTTTTTTGAGATCGTGGATAGCTCATACGGTAGAGTCACGCTCCCCTCGGCCAGGCGGAGTTGTCGCACCAGTAAGGTCGCGGGTTCGAACCCCCATCGCCGCCGCAAAATTGTTATTCTCTATTGTCTTCTGGCATTTTCCTACTCACTTCATCTCTTGTTGTGTCATGTTCTAGCCAGCACGAAGATTAAAAAATACAGAATTTCATTGTTTAGAACCAAGCTGCTCGTTGCGGGCGGACGTGACATCAGACTATTGAATCCTAATGGGAGAGAAGCTTTCCGACCGGGTTATACATCAGTCAATCCTCGACCCATTTTTACATTGGTTTCAGGGACGCCAGGAAGACGCATCTTCGGACATTGCATTGCATTGTGACGCGGCTGGATGGAGGTTCCAGGGAAGTCGACGAGAGCGGAATATAAACCAACTCGATCTCTGCGATCCGCCAGTTCTCCGCGAATGGAGAAAAACATCCCAAGAACAAAGTTTGCTGAGCGTGGCTTTTACATTTTCGGCTCCAATCGTATGGAATTCTTTACCGCCTAAAACCCGACAATGTGAAAGTCTACCAGTCTTCAAACGGCATTTAAAAACCTATCATTTTCATTCTGCTTATCGTGATTCTATGTGAACTTGGAGCAAGATATGCGTGTGACTGTTGTGGTGATTGTTTAGTCGAATGACTGAACGTGTGTGATAACCCCCCCCCCCCCCCCCAAAAAAAAAAAAAGCTATTGTAAATCAACTTTGAGAACCATTTGTGGACATTGGCGGTATATCAAATAATAATTATTATTATTATAATCATGTTAATAAAAGAGTCTGCAAAGTGGGTATATGGTCATAATGTTATCTTGTACTTGTAACTGTTAGAAATTGACAAATATTGACTTCGTTCTTTTTATCTCCGAAGTTTAAACTTCTATGACCTTTAACTTATCCCCAAAATCTCAAATCAGAGATTTTATTTTGAAGTTTAACCCTTTCTCGCATAAATAAATGCAAAAAAAAAATAAATGACATCATTTTGTCAGTATGTCAGTGGCAGACAGCTTCAAGCGAGGGCTCAAACTTGACACGCTTAAGGATACAGCCTCGACACGTCATCTATCCGTCACATCACAGAATGTTATGGCAGTGAGTAGGCGAGGGGATGGAAAAGCAATTATGATGATGGATGTAATAACTATCCCAAACACTCCCCAAGGGAGATCAGTAAACGTGAGCCAATGATTATTGTAATGCCCATTATTCTGCTACGAAGACAAAACGCACTTTCTCATTTTGGAGATATATCAAATTAAGAAATTAAGGAGCAGGCACTGGTGTAAGATAAAGAACTGAAAACGTGTGTATGAAAGGTGCCAGACAAAGCAAGAAAGAAAAATACAATTAAAAAACATCCCAAAAAATCAGTCGACCTCGACTGGGGATCGAACCTCAGACCTTCTGATTACCGGTCTGAGGTGGTACCATTACACATTACCATTACAGCTGTTAACGGCCTCACCTGAGTACGGTGATATAATGTGAGTAAAGAGCTTTTTCCAAGGACTCAACTATGCGCCTGCGATGCGCGAACCCAGGCCCCTCCATATTCGAAAGCGAGTGTCATACTACAAGACCACATAGCCGGGTGACTTTATCCATTCATTGTCAGTTGAGCACACTTACACTCAAGATAAAAAAATAGAAAAGTTTAGACCGACATAGTTGTTGGTTTTAAGAAGAATTTGACTACTGATGCATGCATAAAGGTAAAATACTCACAACATCCGTCATCCGGATATAACGTATCTACACACAAAACTATGTGTAACATTAAACGTTAATAGTCTGATTGGTACAATTTAGTGAGAACTAATTATGAAAATGAATGGCTGTCTAAAATCAATAAATAAAAATAAATAAAATAACATTCCCTTTATTCATCCATCGGGAAAATTTGTCTCTGGGGTTTATTCCAAGGGAGGATTGGAATAACCCAGGCGTCAGCCGCAGTGCAGGACCGCAAATTGAGCTAGGGCGAGGTGACTTGCTCAAGGCCACACAGCGCAGCGACGGGTGATCGAACCCGGTACCTTTCGGGTTCGAAGAAAAGACCGTACCGCTGAGCAACGCTGCCCCTAAAGTGCTGAGTGACGTCAATTTCTTTCCATCTATAAGTGTACTAAACTATTTCTGTTCAAAATTAGAAAAACGTGTTTTGTCGTAGATTTTGGCTTTGTTCTCTATCCTATTGATCCGAGTACACAATGGAGGTCTGAGGAGTGGGGGCGTGCCGGACTTGGAATGATTAATCCAAAAAGAAGAAGACTAGAAATAAAAAGGAACGGAACGCAACAATGAATGTGACAATGAATATTCATTAATTAGTTGTATATTATTATAACAGACCGCGTTGACACGGCAAAGTTATGGTGTGTACATAAAGCGCAATGAAATGTTATACCGTCCGCCCTGAAAAAGCAATAATATAACATTTAGGCCTGATAACTCGTCCTTAAAGTTAAGATTTTTTATAGAACAGTATCCACTAACACGTAACATAATAAACGAGACATGACGCCTGTTAGGCGATAATGCATTTTTTCCAACAGAGACAACGCTGTTAACGGCCCAGTACTCATTTTATACATGACTACGGTGAGAGAATGTGAGTAGAGATTCTTTTCCAAGGACTCAACTATGCGCCGAGCGATGCTCGAACCCAGGACCTTCCAATCCGAAAGCGAGTGTCATTCCACAAGACCACATAACCGCACGTATATAAAATTTAGGCCAGATAACTCGTCCTTCAATTGTCTATTGATTAAAATGACCTTCTTCTTGGCTACACCTCTTTTATTTTTTTAAAAAAGAGAGCAGTAGTCTTTCAGAGCCACGAGGCCATTGAGCTTGCTCAGGTTTATCAAGGTTTCTATAGCGGGCAATGGGAGCGATCTATATTCAGGTTTTCGTCCAACCGAGTCATCGATCACTGTCTTAGGATTGGACATTTCTTAATAAATGTAAATACGCTGCTTTGTTTATGAAAGTTGTAAACATACCCATGTGTCACGCTGAACAAAATGACATTTTTTGATATTGTATAGTTCGGAAACTGTGAACACTTTTTACTATGTCGGTCACTTTGAGCACATTTTTCATTTTGCAAATGTGACCAATGACCCCGAGCACACAGAAAGGTAATATAGATCAACCCCATTGTACTTGCTTGCTACACTTTGGATAAGACGCTTTCCGCCAGATCGTACCTACAGACCCAGCTACCTAATCACTGCTGGGTGGACAGGGGGCTCAGAAAAAAAAAAATCTCGAATGCATTGGGATTCGACCTCGGTCCCTTCTCGATGGAAGGGCGTCCCCCCCCCCCCCCCCCCCTATAGATAGAACGAAGATGACGTCACTCCTGTATTTATTATTGTTTTGTTTTTTTTGCCATCTGCGGTTATTGAGTACTTCATACTAAACTGTATTGACCAGACTTTTGATAGTTCGAAGATGACGTCACTCAAGTCTTTGTCATTGTTTTTTGCCATCCGCGTTTATGAGTAATGCTCACTGAACTGTATTAACCTGACTATAAACGTTCATGGATACATACAGTTTTGTGTGTTTGTCCGTTATACTTCCGGATGGCAATGTTATGAGCTTCTTAGCCAAGCGCATACTATCTATAAAAGGTCAAGGTTACACAAACTTTTGTGTGTTGGTCCGTTATACTTCCGGATAGCAATGTTATGAGCTTCTTTTCCAAGCGCATACTATCTATATTTAGGAGCGTGGTTTTTTTTCGGTAAGCAACAAATAGGATGAACACACACACACACACACTCACACACACACACACACACACACACACAGAGTGAGTGTTGGATTGTTATCATTTATCCACTGGTCATGACCATTCATGATGGATTAGATAGAGAAAAAGTCATCAGGAGGATGAAAGCAACACTAACACAATGTAGGACTCCATCGGGAGATCCGACGGCTGATCTGCTTGGCTAATCAAACTCAAACTATTGTTTCAATGTTATGATTTATTGATCGGGTTGATCGTAGTGATAGGGTGGGCATTGGTGGCTTTTATGGTGGTGTTTACTATCGTGTCATCGCCATCGTTATCATCATCATCGTCGTCGTCGTTATTATTATTATTATCATCATCATCATCATCATCATCACCATCATCATCATCATCATCATCATCATCATCATCATCATCATCATCATCATCATCATCATCATCATCATTATTATTATTATTATTATTATTATTATTACTATAAATATTATTATTGTTATTATTACTATTATTATTATTATTATTATTATTATCATCATCATCATCATCATCATCATCATCATCATCATCATCATCATCATTATTCTTATTCTTATCATTATTATCGCTATCATCATCACCATCATCATCATCATCATCATCATCATCATCATCATCATCATCATCATCATCATAATCATCATCATCATTGTTAATGCAGTTATCATTAATATATTCCCGGTTTTTGCTGGTTCCCATTTTAACGAACCCTAATCAAAAGTCACTCTTTCCTGTGCCTCCCACATCTGTAAAACTAATTTACGGCCAGTGGAAAAGGCACTGGAACCGACACCTTCGCCTTGGGAGCAGTTGTACATCATAGTATGTCACAACTCACAACTCACGCATGGACGAACTGCCAGGCATTTAATGGTGCTATAACTAATGTTAACAATGATAATGCACGCTGCCCGAACGATGACAAAACGCTTTTTAAGAAAATTTGACTAAAAAACCGTTTATTTTTATCTATCTCTTCCTCTTACTTTCTCGCTCTCTCTCTCTCTCTCTCTCTCTCTCTCTCTCTCTCTCTCTCTCTCTCTCTCTCTCTCTCCCTCTCTGTCTCTCTCTCTCTCTCTCACACACACACACACACACACACATATATATATATATATATATATATATATATTATATATATATATATATACACACACAGGGGAGGGGGTATAGTGGCCCAACGGTACGGTCTTTGCTTTGGGCATATTCAGTGGGTATGCGCTTTACAAAAGCTCACGTTTTTTGTTTGTTTTAAGTTGTTGTTCTTTTTCAAAACCAGGTTTTTTTTTACATCACACGTTTGTTGTCTGTTGAAAATTCTCTTTATGACCTGATGGGGAAATAGATGGAGCATTCTGAAGCACTTCGGACATGAAGAATGCTCTGTATGATTGTACACATCTATTTGACTATCTGTTTATCTATTTGTTATAATATTTACTACGATATTGGAGTCAGTCTACATCGATGTTTCAGTCCCTTACGGTCATCGTCAGGACTGTGTGTTCGTACGTGGCCTTCGTAAAGTTATGGCCTGATACTGGCCAAAAAATGACGTCAAAATGCCAGTCTTTTGCCACAAAAGAAAACTAATCGTGAGTTGTATTCAATAGTCCAACCAATTAAATAACTTGTTTCCTTGAGCTCTACTAACGACAACTCACTCGACGCGACACAAACCAAAAAAATGACGCCAAACTGCCAGTCCAAGAGGGTTCTAGTGTCAGGCTATAATATGTTAACGATGGCTACAGTGTGTTCCATGAGTTTGAATTGTTGTTTTTGTTGATTAACAACAACAACAACAACAACAACAACAACAACAATTCAAACTCATGTGTAACACATAGTCTTGACGATGGCCGTAAAGGACTGAAACATTGATGAAGACTGACTCCAATTTCGGGGTAAATATCATATTAATAATAATTCGCTCCATTGTTACTTGGTATCAACATATCGAACACTATTCGTACGATATTTATTGTATCATAATGCGATTCAATATTTATTTATCTATTTGTTTATTTTTGTCATTCTATGTATTGTGGAATCGGGGGAGGAGAAAGGTGCTAGGTGATGAGATTAATGAGATCAAGATGTGTGTGTGTTTGTGTGTGTGCGTGTGTGTGTGTGTGTGTGTGTGATGAAGGTGATGCTGCTCCAACCAAGCGTTCAAAACCAGGCTATAATGACCTGGTGATTAAAAGCATCACATAACAGATTGTCATTGACACGGATAAGGCAGCAATGCCGTGTTATCACAAAACGCTTTTTTTTCATTTTTGGACATGAAACTTTCACTTCGTATATTGATGAATTAAGATGTCTCCCGTAATTTATTTGGGGGTCCCGATACTACTACTACTACTACTACTACTACTACTACTACTACTAACTACTACTCTACTACTACTACTACTCTCTGGATCTCTACTACTACTACTACTACTACTACTACTACTACTACTACTACTTAACTACTACTACTACTACTACTACTACTGCTGCTACTATACTTACTACTACTACTACTACTACTACACTACTACTACTACTACTACTACTACTACTACTACTACTACTACTAACTACTACTACTACTACTACTACTGCTGCTACTCTACTACTACTACTACTACTATTACTATGCTACTACTACTACTACTACAACTACATTACTACATACTACATACTACTACTACTACTACTACTACTACTACTACTACTACTACTATACTACTACTACTACTACTGCTGCTGCTGCTACTACTACTACTACTATTACTACTGACTACTACTACTACTACTACTACTACTACTATACTACTACTACTACTACTACTACTACTACTACTACTACTACTACTGCTGCTGCTGCTACTACTATACTATACTACTGATACACTACTACTACTACTTACTACTACTAGCTGCTTCATACTACTATATACTACTGCTACTACTTACTACTAATACTACTACTACTTACTACTACTCTGCTGTCTGCTACTACTACTACTACTACTACTACTACTACTACTACTACTACTACTACTACTGCTGCTGCTACTACTATACTACTACTACTACTATACTACTACTACTACTACTCACTACTACTACTTTACTACTTACTGCTACTACTACTACATACTACTACTACTACTTACTACTTACTACTACTACTACTATACTACTACTACTACTACTCTCTACTACTACTACTACTACTACTACTACTACTACTACTACTACTACTACTACTACTACTACTACTACTACTACTACTACTACTACTACACTACTACTACTACTACTACTACTACTACTACTACTACTACTACTACTACTACTACTACTACTACTCTACTACTACTACTACTACTACTACTACTACTCTACTACTCTACTACTACTACTACTATCTACTACTACTACTACTACTACTACTACTACTACTACTCATCTACTACTACTACTACTACTACTACTACTACTACTACTGCTCTACTGCATACTACTAACTAACTACTACTACTACTACTACTACTACTACTACTACTAACTACTACTACTCTGCCTACTACTACTACTACTACTATACTACTACTACTACTACTACTACTACTATACTACTACTACTACTACTACTACTACTACTACTACTACTACTACTACTACTAACTACTACTACTACTACTACTACTTACTACTACTACTTACTACTCTACTACTAATTACTACTACTACTACTACTACTACTACTACTACTACTACTACTACTACTCTCTACTAACTACTACTCTCTACTTACTACTATACTACTACTATACTATCTACTAACTACTACATACATACTACTAACTACTACTACTACTACTACTACTACTGCTGCTGCTGCTACTATACTACTACTATACTATACTATACTAACTACTACTATACTACTACTACTACTACTACTAACTATCTGTGCTATACTACTATATACATATTATATATAATATTAATAATAATAATAATAATCTAATAATAATATAATAATTATAATAATAATAATAATATAATAATAATATAATAATATAATAATAATATAATAATAATATAATAATAATTAAAATATATATAATAATAAATATAATAATAATATTATATATATAATAATAATAATAATAATAATAATAATAATAATAATAATAATAATAATAATAATAATAATAATAGACACTTGTTGAGCGCTATCCACGAAACCAAACATCTCAAAGCGCTTCCAATAGCTCAGTTGGTAGAGAACAACAAAGGGACTGAGATTGACCCTAAGTGCAGTCGAGATTGATATTTCTGACACCCCCTCTCCCCTCTATCCAACAAGTAGTGATTGAGTAGCTGGATCTGCTAGATCTGACTGAAAGCACCGATATAAGTTGTTTTTTAAAAATATCAAAATTCCATTTATTCATCCCATTGGGGAAATTTGTCTCTAGGTTCTATTCCAAGGGAAGACTGGAATAACCTAGGCGTCAGCCGCAGTGCAGCGCCGCAAATTGAGCTAGGGCGAGATGACTTGCTCAAGGCCACACAGTGCAGCGGCGGATGATCGAACTCTGTTCCTTTCGAGTACAAAGCAAAGACCATACCGCTGAGCCATGCTGCTCATAAGGCTTACGATATAAAAGACCATCGATTTGAAATTAATAACCAACTTGGGCTTTATCTGTTTTTGTTTTAAATAGACGTATTTAATTTGACGAGTCCTGAAGCTACGGATCACGACCAAGTCCAATCAACCACTTTGAAATCAGTTTGAAGTGTGATCCATTATTCATAATAATCCATATTTGAATCGCTCTGTCATCACTGGGTTTTTTCGTATTTTTGTTTTGTTATTGTTTTCTTATTCTCTTTGATGGGACGAATCTATCTACCCAGAATGGCATAACAGGTTTTTAAAAGTATGTAACCCCAAATTTATACTTCTATATTGATTTATTAGGAAGACTCTCAACTTGTCTAAAAAAACAAAACAGTACGATTAATTTTTTAAAAAATTAAAGAGGAATAAAAAGCCAACAGTTACTGTCATTTATTTTTTTTTATGGGAGTGGGAGAGGGGGGGGGGGGTAAATCGACAAACTAGGCGTCATCTTAATATTATCATACCGATGTATAATATTGTTTGAACAATTAGTTTTGAATATTGATATTAAACAAGTGTTTTGTTATTGTACGAGATGAAGATAACATAAAATGACCGCGCTGTCGTACTCCGGATAAATCCATATTTGAAAATTTGTCCAGAAAACTCGTACTTCAAATATCGATCGATGTAAATGATTCTCATCTTGGCAAAAACTCTCAAACCTGGGACTTGTTGAAAGACTTCGTGAAGTCCCAGGTTTGAGAGTTTTTGCCAAGATGAGGGTCATTTAAATCGATCGATATTTGAAGGACGAGTGTTCTGGACACATTTTTAAATATGGGGTTTTCCAGAGTACGACAACGCGATGGGTTTGTACTGACTGTGTTGGACGTAAACAGTCAGAGATAAGGGAACCCATGAAATTTTAATATCAAAGTTGGGTTTATATCAGGTCAAATCGTGTTCAAAGTTACTGTTCGGATTACTATGTATTGGAAGAAATTGAAAGAGGAGGAGGAGGAGGGGGGGGGGGGGGGGGGGGGAGGAGGCGCTCAGTCACTCTAGGGATTATGAAGCTGGCCGGAAAATGACTTTCTGATAAAAATTTTAACACTTTTAGAAATAAGAATCTGATGTAACTTTTGAGAATAAGTGATGCTATAGATAGAACGACATTGACGTCACTTAGCTCTTTGTTATTGTTTTTAGCCAGCCATACTTTTGAGTGGTTCTCATGAATTGTATTAATCAGGCTATAAGGGGGCAGCGTTGCTCAGCTGCACGGTCTTTGCTTCTCACCTGAAAGGTACCGAGTTCAATCACCCGCCACTGTGCTGTGTGGCCTTTTAGTAAGACAACTCGCCTAGCTCAATTTGCGGCGCTGCACTGCGGCTGACGCCTAGGTTACTCCAGTCTTCCTTTGGAATATGATATAGTCGGTCTATTGCAGAATAGCTATCGCAAAATCTAACTGCTGGGTGAACAGGGACAACAAAAGACAACTCATGTAAATGTAGCCAATTTCCTCCCAGCCAATTTTGATTGCAGCAATTTATACCCAGTATATCCGAGAGATTAACTTCAGACTGAGACGATGAAGCAAAGACACATTAAGGCAATACCATCTACAGCTTTGTTCATCCAGCCGTACTCTGGAGTAAAAAGCCCTCCAAAAACATGTATTTAAAATTTTGGCCAGAAAACTCGACCTTCAAGTATCGAACAATTAAAATTAGCCTCCTCTTGGATAAAACTCTCAAACATGGGATTTTGTGAAATTTTTGAAAATATTAAAGTGACAAGTTAGGGAACAGGCACGAGTGTAAGTTAAAGATCTGAAAAAGTATGTTTCGAAACAGTGCCAGACAAAACAAAGTGACAACTTAGGGAACAGGCACTAGGGTAAGTTAAAGATCTGAAAAAGTATGTTTCGAAACAGTGACAGACAAAACACAGTGACAACTTAGGGAACAGGCACTAGTGTAAGTTAAAGATCTGAAAAAGTATGTTTCGAAACAGTGCCAGACAAAACAAAGTAACAAGTTAGGGAACAGGCATTAGTGTAAGTTAAAGATCTGAAAAAGTATGTTTCGAAACAGTGCCAGACAAAACAAAGTGACAAGTTAGGGAACAGGCATTAGTGTAAGTTAAAGATCTGAAAAAGTATGTTTCGAAACAGTGCCAGACAAAACAAAGTGACAAGTTAGGGAACAGGCATTAGTGTAAGTTAAAGATCTGAAAAAGTATGTTTCGAAACAGTGCCAGACAAAACAAAGTGACAAGTTAGGGAACAGGCACTAGTGGAAGTTAAAGATCTGAAAAAGTATGTTTCGAAACAGTGCCAGACAAAACAAAGTGACAAGTTAGGGAACAGGCACTAGTGTAAGTTAAAGATCTGAAAAAGTATGTTTCGAAACAGTGCCAGACAAAACAAAGTGACAAGTTAGGGAACAGGCACTAGTGTGAGTTAAAGATCTGAAAAAGTATGTTTCGAAACAGTGCTAGACAAAACAAGAAAGAAAAATATATTTTTTAAAATGGGGTTGGGGATCAAAATTGTTCCGGACAGCCAATATAAAATTTATGTCACTATTACAATAAATATAAAATAAACATTTTAAAAACTTAACCTGTCTCGACTGGAGATCGAACCTCAGGCCTCATGATTACCGGTCAGACGTGCTACCACTACGCCATACAGGTTAACCGATTTATATGGCGATATAATGCTTATATTTGGAATGTAAGATAGTTTCTGGCCAAAATAGCTTCTTATTTTCTTTTTGCCATGTACAACAATGTATATGTAGATCTACCCATTGTGTAACAACAAATCTTTGTAATCCCACAGTTTCATATCACTAAGTCCACTAAGTCCCGTACAGACAATAAGACTTAAGTTCATCTCCTTTTCACTTTAAAGAGATTATATCAAATGTATTCCATCTCTGACATTTTCCCAATTATCCATTTATCCGTAGAAACTGTTGGACAAAAGGTAATCATCTCAAGTTGGCTATAAGCAATTTGCCAACTATAGAATTAAATAGTTGATATAAACGATGACA
>NC_088360.1:133693581-133703581 GCF_034508935.2 Berghia stephanieae | reverse complement strand
ATACACTGGGGGGATAGATATTAATTCCTTGCACGCAATATTATGTAAGATAACAATACGGTGTATTAAGATAAGTAGTCTTTGTTTTTTATCTTACGGGCGTCATTGTGGATAGTTGTTGGCACAGAAATATCCAGTATGCTCTACAGTCTAGTTCCCGCAGGACGCGACCAGATCAAAAGGTGTAAGTAGAGTTTATATTCTCAAATAAATTGAGTTTATATATAGAGCAATAACCACTAACGTGCTCACTAAACGCGATTTACAAGGGGTCCCTGGCCAACAGCAACACTCAACATGTAGGTCGGGACATGAACATTAAGCCTGTTTGGCGATATTACAATTTTTCGGATAAAGACAACGCTGTTAACGACAAGGTACTCATTTTACACCTGAGTACGGTGAGAGAATGTGAGTAAAGAGCCTTTTACAAGGACTCAACTATGCGCCGAGCGAGGCTCGAACCCAGGACCTTCCGCCTAATAGGCGTCATGTGTCGTTCTACTTGTTACGTATTGCTGTTGGCCAGGGACCCTTTGTAAAGCCCTTTGAGCACATTTAGTGGATACTGCGATATATAAAAGCTCAAGACTGTGTATAGATAGAACGAAGATGACGTCATTCTGGTCTTTGTTATTGTTTTCTGCCATCCGTATTTATGAGTAATTCTCACTGAACTGTATCAACCAGACTATAAACGTTCGTAGTTACACATAGTTTAATGTGTTGGTCCGTTATACTTCAGGATGACAATGTTGTGAGCTTCTTAGCCAAGTGCATACTATCTATATAGTTGATATAAATCTACCGCCTAATTTCTGAGTACCGTAGCTGATTTGCTTTGTTCCACCTGTTATCCGACCATTAACGGTAATTTGTCAATCAACAAAATCATTCGTAACTGGTTGTACGTCATTGTAGTGTAAATTATTAGGTGTATGAGAACAGGTGGCGATTGTCAGTACCATGCTGTACTTTCAGCCACCATCGCTGATGTAGGGAGTCGGTAGGTAAAATATTACTGTACTAAATTCCAGAGTATTTAAGCGTGAGGGAGACAGAGTGATGATGGTTACGGAATAATGTCTCTTCACCATCCGTAATGAGATAATGTAGACACAGACCATATGTCAGGTTTACAATACACTGGTTCCTGGGATATTTTGGTAGATAATCTATACTGCCACCATTCAAAATAACTATAATAATGATAATAATAATAATAATAATAATAATAATAATAATAATAATAATAATATAATAATAATAAAATAATAATAATAATAATGATAATAATAATAATAATAATAATAATAATAATAATATAATAATAATAATAATAATAATAATAATAATAATAATGATAATAATAATAATAATAATAATAATAACAACAATAATAATAATAATAATAATAATAATAATAATAATAATAATAATAATAATAATAATAATAATAATAATAATAATAACAATAACAACAATAATAATAATAATAATAATAATAATAATAATAATAATAATAATAATATAATAATAATAATAATAATAATAATAATAATAATAATAATAATAATAATAATAATAATAATAATAACACTAACAACAACAATAATAATAATAATAATAATAATAATAATAATAATAATAATAATAATAATAATAATAATAATAATAATAATATTTTCACAAGACGTTATTTAAAATGATCATAATCGACCACAACCGTTGGAATTATAAACTTGTTGTGGAAGGGAAAATAACCATGTCCCTTTTAGATTGTCCTATAGATAGAGCGAAGATGACGTCACTCAAGTATTAATTTGTTATTGTATTTTGCCATCCGCGTTTGTGAGTGATTCTCACTAAACTGTATTAACTGGACTATAAAAGTTCATGGTTACACATAGTTTTGTTTGTTGGTCCGTTATACTTCCGGACGGCAATGTTATGAGCTTCTTAGCCAAGCGCATACTATTTATACACGGATATTACTGCTATCAAAGGTATCATCATCATCATTGCCTTTTTCATCCTGGGTCAGGGTATAGGCCACAGACAAACAGTTTCTATCCTTCTCTATCCTGAGCTAACTTTTTTTTTAAAATCTCATTTCATGTCTTACCAATCCTCTGTATTTCAGCTTCTTTAATTCTTACCCATGTTCCTCGTGGCCTTCCCCTTGATCTTCTGCCTGAGGGTTCCAGTCCAATACTTTCTTTGTTATAGTGGAGTCATTCTTTCTAAGCGTGTGTCCAATCCACCTCCATCGTCTTCTACCTATTTCCTCTCCCACTGGTTTCTGCTATCGAAGGTATGTGTGTAAGTAATCCACCCACGAGAGGCACACAGATAATGTCATCGAAGTAACAGCTCAAATCCTCGGATGTTAGTTTTGGCCACGTTTTTGGCCTCTCGCGGACGAGAGACGCATGCGCACAACCAACATGACGTTCTCTCTCTAATAACTTTTCCGCCGGTGACGTCACAGACTATGGGTGACGTCCAATCAAGGGACGCTACTCTTCCGCTAATCACATTCCCTATAGTAGGTATTGGAATGCCAGGGGCCCCAGGTGTTAAGACGTGGTGATGGATACCCCAGGCAGCGGGTCGATGGCGTGGCTGGAGGAGAGGTTCGACAGCCGACAGAGAAGGTTCCCTGTGATAGGAAGACAGCTGCCGACATGACTGCCGAATCAAAGACTTAGGAGCTTTTTTATTTTGTATTCTCACCCCCATTCCTTCAAATACAAATTTTTAATATGTGATCACCGTCTTATTAAGGGATCCCGATCGATAGCTCAGTTGGTTGAGCACTTATTTCACACGCAAAGGGATCTAGATCGATACCGGGTCCCCCAACAGTGATTGGGTAGCTGGCCCCCTTAGATCTGGCGGAAAGTACTTTGAGATAGACTAGTGTCCTATCCAAAGGATTGCAATCCATTGCTATTGTCCGTTTCACGCTATAGAAACTGGGATAAACTCTGGCTCTATTGGCCGAATGGCTTTGAAGGACTACCGTCTCATTGGAGTATCATGTCGATATGAATTAGCAAAATTACAAAAGACACATCCCCTTCCTGCCCCCTATGTCAACACCCCAATGATACACAAAGAAAAGAAAACGCCAATAATAGAACGCAAATTGTCTTTTGAAACGCACCAAAATTATCAGAAACCTAAAATCTTGAAATTGATCATCCTAACTCAGCGCCAAATCTGATACAGACAGCTACAATCATGTCTTTGCAATCTCCTTACATAAGCCCAAGGTGAAAAACATTAAAACCATCCATTCACGTATCGTTTGTTACATAACTGTCGCCGTTGTCTGTATCAGATAAAAATGTGGCATGGGGGATTCGATTTCATTAATCCACACCAATCCAAAGGGAAGTTAACATCTCCATGGATCTGTGGGCACATACTTTCAGGTCTGATAAACGAACACAGTTATGGGCTTGATTTAGTATTGATACAATGGACGATTTTTTTCTATTTATTACTACAATAGAGCTAAAAACAAAAGCCCCCCCCCCCCTTCCCAAAAAAAACAAAAAAAAAAACAAAAAAAAACAAACAAAACAAACAAACGAGCAGTTGCATGAATACCCACTTGACGTGCTCAAACACTTTACAAGACCATAAGAATTTGGGTTATAAGACTTGCAAACAAGTACCAATAATTAGCTCCAAACTCGGACTATGCTACTCCTTAATAATTTTATTTTAGAATAGTATCTAACACAGACAGGAGAAATAGGCAGACATTTGTCATCGCAGAGTGCGGGCAGCCAACCTAAATGAGGACGACGCTGGATAGTAAGTATCAAACACATAATAATAATAATGCTGAAAACATATAGCGTTATCTGCGAGACACCAGACTCTAAGCGCTTAAATTACAAATTACTTTGGCTGAAACATACTCATTCACACACTCAAGCACATACACAAACACGCACACACACACACACACACACACACACACAATACAACACAAACCACACACCTATATTGCTTCTCATATCATCTACTAAAATCGAAACAGATATGTTTTAAGCGAACGTTTAAAAATAGACAAAGATTCTTATTCACGAATGCTCTGTGGTAAGGCGTTCCAAACAGAGGGTCCGAAATAGAAAAGAATCTCATTCCATCATTTTTTACGTATTCGAGGGACAACTAGTTTGGTGGAATCACTGGCCGAACGTAAGGGGCGGGATTTTGAATATCTTTCAATTAGTTCCGAAAGGTAGGAAGGGGCAGTTCTTTCAAGACAACGATACACTAAAACACAAGCTTTGAATTTAATCCTTTTCTCAACAGGCAGCCAATGCAGGTCATGAAGCTGAAGTCTGGCATCTCCCCGATTTCACTTTCTGACATTTTTTGGGTGCATTTTTCTCTCCTTTTATAATCACTTTACAACAGAGTATATTAGAAACACATACCTACCTACTAAACTCGATGAGTAAGTAAGATATCATAACAGCTTGTACAGGTACTATTCCAGCACCATACAGGATAGTAGGTCCTACGGTGTCGGTTCTATTTGTCTTTGAAATAGAAGTAACGACGTCACGGGCCTGTGTTTTACATCAACAAGTATCAAAAGGTCAGGGAGAGAAATCATTCAGGAAATAATGCACTCCGAGACATTGGCCATCATAGTGTCTTCAATTGGCAAAACACTTTTTTGAAAACTTTTGGCCAGAAAACGAATCCTTTCTGCGGATGTGGAGTGTAGTGTGTGGTCTTTTGGAATGACACTCGTCGTCGCCTTCATACCAGAAGGTCCAGTGTTCCAGTTCCGCTTTAAACAGCGGCGCATAGTTGACCCCTTGGAAAACGCTCTTTAATGACATTATCCCATCGTGAAAAACGCTCTTTAATGACATTATCCCATCGTGGAAAACGCTCTTTAATGACATTATCCCATCGTGGAAAACGCTCTTTAATGACATTATCCCATCGTGGAATACGCTCTTTAATGACATTATCCCATCGTGGAAAACGCTCTTTAATGACATTATCCCATCGTGGAAAACGCTCTTTAATGACATTATCCCATCGTGCTCAGGTATAAAACGAGTAACTGGCCGTTAAAATGCAGTGTTGTCTCTGTCTGAAAAAAATTGGAAAATTATCGTTTATCGGGCGTCTTGTTTCTCATCAACATGTTAAGTGTTGCTGTCGCATACCGAATGCTGTAAACTGCTCTCAGCACGCTTAAAGGATAATACTGCCCGATATAAATTTTCAAGCTTTTGTTCACATTTATCACATTGATTGATATTGCACCAAACCAACTTGCACTTATTTGCAGGTCTGATAACCCAATTCCTTATTAGGGTTCATTTAATTGAAATCTCAAAAGAAATGACACAAAATATTGTCCATTACAACAATGTTAAACTAGGCCCATAAGCGAATTCTGATGTCAGACCTGCATATATGTACACTTCGCACCAAACGAATACAGCATTCTTAACGCAGTTTAAGAATTCTCTGTGTCTTAGACATTTCAACAAGATGAGATCATCAATTTCGTCGCATGATGTGAACATTTTCTGACCAAAATGAAAATAGGCTGTTTCTGCATGTTACACCATTATGCAGAATTCTATTTACGATGAAAAAAAAAACATGAACATTACAAACGAATACGTACATTTTTATTACCTTTCATGTTGCTCTAAACTATGATAGAAAACCAACACAAGTATTTGTAATTGCAATCGCATCTCCTATTTTTTGTAGTAATAATAATAATTCATTTCTGTTTTACAACTCACTGTGCAGGCACGAGGATATATGTGTACTAAGATCTGGAAAATATATCTCGGGATATTTTTTTAAAAAAGCAACAACAAAGACTAGATATTAAAATAAAAATGTATAAAACTTTTGTTAAAATATCCACATTCTATCGAGTTCTGTAAAAAACGTATCTAAAATTTTGGTCAGAAAACTCGTCAATCAAATGTTACAGTGATTGACATAATCAGTCGGATGGTGAAAAGGTTTGAACTGAGATATTTCCAAGTTTAGTGAGAAGGTCAATTTTTATCCAAAATGAGTTCTTGTCATAAATGATTAGATCAACCCTTTTTGTACATTTTCGGGAAATATCAAAGCTTTTACGGCACAGCTAGTCAAGTTGAAAAAGTATGAAATTTGATTTAAAAACTTCGTGGATACCGTTTCCATACATCTGACCATAACTTTATGAAAAATCACCCGATTTACTTTAAATAAAGATTAAAATGCTTTGGGGAGCACATTCTTTCAGAAAATGAAAAGAAAAAAATCCAAAATGTTCATCTTCCGACTGATTATGTCGTGCACTGACACTAATATCGATTGATTAAAATGACCATCATCTTGCCAAAAACTCTCTATCTAGAATATCCTTAATGTCTTCGTGAAGTCCCAGGTTTGAGAGCTTTTGACAAGATGGGAGGGGGGGGGGGTAATTTTAATCCATCGATATTTGAAGGACGATTTATGTGGCCAAAATTTTATATACGTGTATTTCCAGAGTACGTCAGTATTTTTTTTTAAAACGTTTCGGAATCATATCATTCGTCGACCAACAACAAAATAAAAATGACATTCAGCAGGGAATACGAGAGTCGAATATTTTCGCAAAGACTCTGGACACAGACTTCAATCCTCTTAGAAACCGGATGTACTTTCAACTGTTTTCTGATATTATAATCCTGCATAAATAACAATATTATGAAATTGAATGTAAGCTTCACTTTAATATACGAAAACAGGTAAAATGGACGTTTCGAGTTTCCTTTTATCAACAAAACAGGATGAATGAATCACTACAGACGAATGAGATAATGAGGCAGTAGCGTTGTTAAGACATCTTAACAAAGTTTTTGCTTTGCAAAGAATGAAAGAGACAAAGAAACTTGAGCTTTAATATAGTGCAATATCAACTAAACGTGCTCAAAGCACTTTACAAAGGGTCCATGACCAACAGCAACACATGACATGTAGAACGAGACATGACGCCTGTTAGACAATATTACAATTTTTTTCTGACAGGGACAACGCTTGTAACGGCCACGTATTCATTTTACACCTGAGCACGGTGAGAGAATGTGAGGAAAGAACCTTTTCCCAAGGACTCAACTATGCGCCGAGCGAGGCTCGAACCCAGGGCCTTCCCACCCGAAAGCGAGTGTCTTACCACGATACCACATAGCCGCACAAAACAAATCAACACGAAGTTATTAAAGCTATAACAATGATTTTTCTTCAGTATTTTTTTAATCTACGAAACAAATCTTTGTTAAGATAAACGTTCCTTGAATTGTAACGCATGTGCCGATTTTCCCATAGTTGGTAAGCAAAGGGTTAAAAATAATATAGAACTATTCATTATTTAACTCAGCACGTGTCTCCATTCGTCTGACATGTATCAAGCTGAAGAAGGTTGCACCCCACAACATATCCCCCGTGTTAATATGCCCATTATGAAGTTAAACAAACCACTCACACCTTTTAACAATTTTGGTGTACATTGACAAAATGCTTTTTTCTCTTTTGAGCCAAAAAGTTTTTTTAACTTCAATTATCGTGAATTAGAACGGCTCTAAACTTGTTAAATAAAATTATAATTACAAACCCGAGACTTTCTAATCATTTTGCAAGTTCAGCTTTTTCTCAATTCAACAATATTTCAAGTATTAATTTTCTGGCCAAAATAAATAAACATTTTGGCAATATTTGGCAAATTTCATTGTGCATGGCGTGAGTGCTTTCCAAATACTTAACTCAGCATGCATGGTGTCTCTTTGCGTCTGGTATGTAGACATCAAACTACGGTTTGCTACCAGTACTAGGTCAATGAGGGGTGATATATTCTTGTATCTCCCATCCCGGGACAGGCGAAGTACTTCCTCCCGCTTGCTACCTGCTTCGGCCGTATCCTAATAACGAAGAACACACTTCTGTTCTCCAGAAATTAATGGATAGCCCAGTTTCGATGAGAAAAATTACCTCTAATAATTTTGTCGAAGCATAATGAATTTGTTCGGTTATGCGGTCCTGTGGTATGACACTCGCTTTCGGATTGGAAGGTCCTGGGTTCGAGCCTCGCTCGGCGCATAGTCGAGTCCTAGGAAATGATTCTTTACTCACATTCTCTCACCGTGCTCGGGGTGTAAAATGAGTACCTGGCCGTTAACAGCGTTGTCTCTGTCCGAAAAAAATTGCAATATTGCCTAACACGCGTCATATCTCGTTCTACATGTTAAGTGTTGCTGTTGGTCAAGGATCCCTTGTAAAGGGCTAGAGCACGT
Organism: Berghia stephanieae; assembly: GCF_034508935.2. Taxonomy (NCBI): domain Eukaryota; kingdom Metazoa; phylum Mollusca; class Gastropoda; order Nudibranchia; family Aeolidiidae; genus Berghia; species Berghia stephanieae. The sequence goes on along the minus strand of NC_088360.1, from coordinate 133,695,251 downwards.
TAGTGGATATTGCGCTATATAACATCTCAAGTTTTTTTTTTCAAGCCTCTTTTGCCAGTTATTAAACTTTTAGTTACCAAAAACAATCCGAGATTGACCGTTTTTTAAAATTGTTGTTTACACCAGTCAAAATGATAAATACGTGTATTCTTTTAAGTCCTGCAGCACTGCGGTATGTGTTCAATACAGGGTGCTTGTCTCGTGATTTGAGCATATTTAACGGATTTCTCTATATAAAAGCTCACACTTTGTTAAAATAAAAATGGTACTAAATAGATGCACATCTCCCATAATTTTTCACGGCCAGATAGAAGGCTCGGGTAATCTTCAAGTTGTTAAACAGATATTATTCCACCCCTCTCCCTAAATAGTAACGCGTGATGATATCAAGTTTACAATGACAATTTGTAATGTAATAAGATTTTTAAAAAAAGAAGTAGAGAGTATCATTTAAATATTTTTGAAATTGTCTTTTACTCAGAGATCACGAAATCGGAAAGGATTGAGGGATAGAATAAAAGATTTGTTACACTCTTGCGTTTTGGAGTTCGAACTTTGTTCCCAACGCGCACTCGCAAGCTCGTGCAGCGGTTGGAAACGCGTCCGGAATTCCAAAAAGAAAGAGTATAAGAAGTCGTATATTATTATTATCTCCAGTTGATGTACGGAACACGATTAAATGCCACCCGCAATACGTTGACTGGAAGTACAGCAAAATTATAAACATTACAGATTAGATTGGTGTAGAGATTACTGTTCTCTGAAAATAACCATGCTTAACAATTTGGCCAGAAAACTCGTCCTTCAAATATCGATCGATTTAAATGACCCTCATCTTAGGCAAAACTCTCAAACCTGGGACTTCGCCAAAGTCCCAGGTTTGAGAGTTTTTGCTAAGATGAGGATAATTTAAATCGATCGATATTTGAAAGACGATTTTTCTGGCCAAATTTTCAAATAATTGTTTTTCCAGAGTAGGCAGATTAGTACATTGACGGGTGGGAAGAAAACATGGACATAAAACAGCGATAACTACACATATGAAAAGTTACATTGTAAAAATCCCTTGACGCATTTCGAAAAGGTAAAGAAAGAGAAAAAAATTATAGAGATCATAGAATGAACGGGTCGATTCAGTTTTTACAGTGTTGGATCCTAGCCATCGATTACTTATAGCCTGACACTGGCCAAAAGATGACGCCAAAAGACAAGTCTTGTGCCACAAAAGAAAACTGATTTGAGACGGTGGTGATATTTTCTCGTTTTGGTGAGGAGGTCTGGTCTGAGATCCACAACATGATCTAAATTAGGTCAGTTGGGCAGAGCTCAGCTGGCGATTGTGAAAGGCAATCGGCACACATTTTTTTCCCTATTTATTTGTAAACTCATTTTAAAATTATTTCAAAGTCATTAGGAGTTAAATAAATAATCAAATTCCCACGCCAGTAACTCTTTCGTTTTGGAATCCGAAATATTTGTGCTTGTCGCATTTCTTCATTGGAAGTGCGTTCTAAATAGGATTCAATAGTCTGATGCCACGTCCGCCCAGCAACGAGCAGCTTGGTTCTAAACAAAGAAAATCGGTACTTTTATTTTTCATGCTGGTTAGAACTTTTTCACATTTCATGTGATCAGAATGTATAAAAGTCAAAAGATGATCAAATTTATAA
>NC_088360.1:133676081-133688581 GCF_034508935.2 Berghia stephanieae | reverse complement strand
ACACGCCCGAGGGAGTCGACAGGCTGATCTGAAATCTTAACACTCTTAGCGGGCCTGTCTTGAATGTCCGATTCGGGACAATCACTTCAAGGTCTACTGTAAAATACAAAACACTTTTTCTAAAACTTATTTTGTCCAGGGAATCTTTACTTTCCATAACTATAAAATATTGTTTTTTTAAAAATAAAATTCCCTTTATTCATCCCATAGGGTAAATTTGTCTCTGGGGTCTATTCCAAGGGAAGTTGAAAAAACCCCGTGCGCCAGCCGCAGTGCAACGCCGCAAATTGAGCTAGGGCGAGGTGACTTGCTCAAGGCCACACAGAGCAGCGGCGGGTGATCGAATTCGGTACCTGTAGATTTATGTCAAAAGATTAAGATGACCTTCAACGTGTTAAAAGTCTTCAAACAGACGGCTTTTGGTCAAGTGGTATGTGCGGCTATGTAGTCTAGTGGTATGGTCGAAAGGACCTGGGTTCTTATAGTTGAGTCCTTGGAAAAAAGGCCCTGTACTCAATTTCACCGTACTCAGGTGTACAATTAGTACCTGACCGTTAACAGCGTCGTCTATGTCCGAAAAATGTGCAATATCGCCTAACAGGCGTCATATCCCGTCCTATATACATGTTAAGTGTTGCCGTTGACCAGGGACCTCTTGTAAAGCGCCTTGAGCACGTTTAGTGGATATTGTGTTACATTAAAAATGTATAGTTTAGTGCTTTGAAAAAAGGCTCCTTACTCATATTACTTCACCGCACTCAGGTGTATAATGAAACGTACGAGGCTGGTAAATAGCATTGCCTATGTCGGGGGAAAAATGTAATAATGCCTAAAAGATGTCAAGTCTCCACCTAACTGCTGGCATAGGGGACCCTTTGTACCCATGTTTAGTGGATATTGCTCTGTATAAAAACTCATTTTTTAAAATATGAACTTTGCTGGTCTCGGTTTTTTTTTTTTTTTTTTTTTTTTTGGGGGGGGGGGGGGGGATTTTAAAAAACCTTTTTCGATGAATGAAGAAAATATTTTTCTTGTCAAAATGTGATAAAGAAGTTTTGTCAGTATGTCAGCAAAATTCCGTTGGCATTTTGTTTTGTTTTGTTTTGATCTATTTTTTTGTTGTTGTTTTTTTTTTCTTTTAGACTTGTTGACTTGACTGCCAAGATCGTCTTATAATTTGGCCTGAAGGGAAAGTCTTGGTTAAGTATTCTGCCGTATTCTGGAAAATCTCATATTTAAAAATTTGGCCAGAAAACTCGTCCTTCAAATATCGATCGATTTAAATGACCCTCATCTTGGCAAAAAACTCTCAAACCCGGGACTTCGGCGAAGTCACGAAGCCCCAAGTTTGAGAGTTCTTGCCAAGATGAGGGTCATTTAAATCGATCGATATTTGAAGGACGAGTTTTCTGGCCAAATTTTTAGATATGGGTTTTTTTCCAGAATACGGCAGTATTGAAGAGTGGATTTTGGAGAGGTTGACAACTAACACTAACAAGTGGTAGGATCGTATTTTGGGTCTCAGAAACGTCGATCCTGTGAGAAGAATGTTAACTGAATTAAAGACCTACAAACACACAAAATGTTTTGGTCAGAACTAAAACGTCCGCGAGGAGTCGGAGAGAGATATTTATTCTATCTAACAGGAACAAGTGGTTGGATGGTATTTTGGTTCTCCCAGAAGGTTGATAGTGTGATGAGAGTATTCTATCTTACAGGAACAAGTGGTTGGATGGTATTTTGGTTCTCCCAGAAGGTTGATAGTGTGATGAGAATATTCTATCTTACAGGAACAAGTGGTTGGATGGTATTTTGGTTCTCCCAGAAGGTTGATGTGGTGAGATATTCTATCTACAGAACAAGTTGGTTGTGATGGTATTTTGGTCTCCACAGAACAGTGGTTGATGGTATTGGTCAAGTATAGTGATGAGTTAACTAAATTAGAGTACAAGAAAAGGTATAGGCGTACGTATCAAAAAGGTCAGTGGATCGTTAGACTTGTCGGGAACAAGAGTAAGTTGTCGTATTTTGGTTCCCAGAGACGCTGACATTGTGATGAGAGTTAACTAAATTAAAGTAAAACAGTGCGGCTATGTGGTCTAGTGTTATGACACACGCGTTCGGATCGGAAGGTCCTGGGTTTGAGCCTCGTTCGGCGCATAGTTGAGTCCTTGGAAACGACTCTTTACTCACATTTTCTCACCGATGTAAAATGAGTACCTGGCCGTTAACAGCGTTAAAAAAGCTCAATTTTAATAATATTCTTTTTACAAGAAAAGGTCAAGAAAAAGGCCAGATCAGAAAGGTCAGTGGTGCCGGAGACTTGACAGGAACAAGAGTAAGTTGTCGTATTTTGGTTCCCAGAGACGTTGATGGTGGCAGAAGAATGTTAAATAAATTAAAGTGAAAATATAAGAAGAAATAGTTTTTAAGAGGCATTCGTCGGCTCGACCCTTGAAGCTGGAACGATACATCTAAAGAAATAAAGAATGTGTACGCGTGTTGTGTGTGTGTGTGTGTATTTGTGTGTGGGTCAGTGAGAGAGAGAGAGAGAGAGAGAGAGAGAGACTGAGAGAGAGAGAGGGAGAGAATAGAAAGAAAGAACGACAGAGAGTGAGATAGAGAGACTGAAATAGAAAGAAGAGCCAAGAGAGAGAGAGAGAGAAGAGAGAGAAGAAGAGAGAGAGAGAGAGAGAGAGAGAGAGAAAGAAAAAAAAAGAGAGAGAGAGAGAGAGAGAGGAAAGAAAGAACGACAGAGAGCGAGATAGAGAGACTGAAAGAGAAAGAAGAGCCACAAAGAGAGAGAGAAAGAGAGAGAGAGAGAGAGACAGAGAGAGAGAGAGAGAGAGAGAGAGAGAGAGAGAGAAAATTACTCTCTAAATATTGCTTGGAAATGAGTAGTCGATAAACTCAAAGTATCATGACAGACAGAAGAGGCATAAGCCGTGAATAAACGATTATGTCCATGGTACCGATGACATTAATATCGACAAAACACATTTTCTCCCATTCTAGACATGAATTCTTTTACTCGGCATGTGGATGGACTAAAAATAGTCTTAATGAAGTTGAAGACCACGGAAGTGGCAAAAAGAAAAAAAGGGGGGGGGGGGGGGGCAGATTCATTTACTCATCTTAAATTTTGGATTGGGGTGAAAGGGGGGGGGGTGATCATAATATAATTATGATCTATTTTAAATTATATTTAAGAGGATGTTGTATTGGCTTGTGTTTTCATTTTGTAAAATTATCCCACCCAATAGTCCGCTCTAATGTGGCTAGAAAAGTCGTCCTTCATATTATATCGTTTAAAAGACCCTCATCTTTAGCAAAATATCCCAAACATGAGACTTCCTCGATAAATACAATGAAATCCCAGGTTTGAGATTTTTTGACAAGGCCAGAGTCATTTTAATCGATCGATATTCGAAGGACGAGTTTTCTGGCCCAAATTTTAAATACTTGTTTTTTCAGAGTACAGCTAAGTTTTATACATCCTGTGGAATATTCTCATTACAAGCCTGGTCTACTTCCACTAATTTTTTTTTTTCTCTTTCTTTCACTTTTTTGTGGGGGGGGGGGGGGGATCATGGGGGTTGTCATCAATAGTATCATTACTAACGCATGAGCGGAGGATTCAATAGTCTGATGTCACATCCGCCCAACAACCAACATCTTGGTTCTAAACAAAGAAAATTGGTACTTTTTATTCTTCATGCTGGCTAGAACTTTTTCACATGTCATGTGATCAGAATATATTATAAAAGTCAAAACATGATCAGATTTATAATGTTTTTCTTCTCTGGTGTCACTTTTATGCTCGTCGGAGAAGTATTTCATAAGGGTGGTGATGAAGATAATGGCGTCCGCCATTCATTGTTCCCATAGTTTAGAACCAGTTACTATTCGTCCTTATAAGGGAAGTGACGTCACGACTGTTTGAACCCTGTTGTCATTAATAGTATCATTACTAACGCACGGAATCGTTTGGGCTTTTTTTTGTTTTTTTTTTTTTTTGTTTTTTTTTTTTTTGTTTTTTTTTTTTGTTTTTCTTTGGGTTTTTTTTCTTCTTCTTTTATCCACGACCTCATTGAAAACCAACTCTATTTTCATAATGCTATACGACCCAACGACAACGGATACCGTACTCTAAAAAAACACATATCTTAAAATTTGGCCAGAAAACAGGTCCTTAAAATATCGATCGATTTAAATAGCTCTCATCTTGGCAAAAGAAAACTATCAAACCCGGGACTTCGGCGAAGTGAGTAAAGAGCCTTTCCACCGAGTGATCAAAGAGAAGAGAGAAATAATTAAGGATTACCCCGGTGCAGACATAAGAAATAAAACTTGAAATAAAACTGGGAGTATATATATATATATATATATATATATATATATATATATATATATATTATATATATATATATATTGATTGGACGTCACCGGCGGAGAAGTTATTTGTAAACAAACCAACTACAAGCCAAGCGCTCCAAATACAAAATTTATTATTCATATTTCTGTACAAAAATGCATAACGTTGATTATGATATGCACTTTTGTACAGAAATATGAATAATAAATTTTGTATTTGGAGCGCTTGGCTTGTAGTTGGTTTGTTTACAAATAACTTCTCCCCCGGTGACGTCCAATCAAGGGACGCTACTCTTCCGCTAATCTCATTCCCTATTGCTAAAAACGCTTTACAAGTGGTCCCTAGCTAAAGCAATAAGTAATATAGTTAGGGGATATGACATTTTTTTTTTTTGTCGGAAGAATAACAATTGTTTACGGCCAGGTACTCATTTCACACCTGAGTACGGCGAGAGAATGTGAGTAGTGAGTAAAGAGCCTTTCCTAAGGACTCAACTACGCGCCGCTCAGATCGAGACTCGAACCACCCCGAACCTTCCGGTCCAAAGACGAGTGTCATTCCACTAGGCCACGCAGTCGCTGAGGAAAAGGTGTTCTGTCAGTAAATGGTAACTCTCCTAGAAACCTCTAAAAACAAAGAACTTGAGCTTTTATATAGAGCAATATCCACTAAACGTGCTCAAATCGCTTTACAAAGGGTTCCTAACCAACAGCAACACGTAATATGTATGTAGAACGCGACATGGCGCCTGTTAGACGATATGAACTTTTTTTCCGACAGAGACAACGCTATTAACGGCCAGGTAATCATTTTACACCTGTGTACGGTGGGAGAATTTGAGTAAAGAGCTGTTTCCAAGGATTCAACTATGCTCCGAGCGAGGCTCGAACCCAGGACTTTCCGATCGGAAAGCGAGTGTAATTCTACTAGACCACACAGTCGCAAAGGAAAAGGTGTACTGTCAATGACTTGTAAATCTTATAAAAAACCTTTAGATTGTTTTAAGATGTGACAAGAGTTATCAGTCATAAGATTTATGTTTCTAGAAGAAACGAGAAATTGTCTTTAATGGAATCAGAAAGGAAATACACCGACAAATACCAGAACTACACAATAAAAAATTAGAAGAAAAAGGGGAGGGAGTTGGGAGGGGGACAATACAAAGAACTGTTCTGCTCAACATTGAGATAGTTTTTGATAAATCTCTGTGAATTATTATCTATAATTAGCAATGTTTGTATCGCCGTCGAGTGATCAAAGAGACGAGAGAAATAATTAAGGATTACAGGGGGGAAATATAAACAGATCCGTGGCGAGAGATGGAGAGAGAGGGGGGGGGGGGGGGGGGGGGGGGGTGGAGATGACTGAGAATTACATGAAAGTGAAAGCCTCGTAAAAAATTAATGATGCAGACAGATTATAAGTTAGTATGGATAAACACCGCTTTGGATGTTGGGAGACAGGTAGATTGGTAGATAAGGTTAGACCGGGGTGTCAGATGATAATAGGTAAATAGATAAATTGCAGACATATAGACGGACAGACTAGAGAGAGAAGATAGATTGGTAGATAAGTAGATAGTGAAATTAATGATTCAGACAGGTTATAAGTTAGTATGGATAAACAGTGAGTTGGATCTTGGAAACAGGTAGATTGGTAGATAAGGTTAGAACGTGGTTTCAAATGAATTGGTTAATAGATAAATTGCAGACATATAGACGGACAGACTAGAGAGAGAAGATAGATTGGTAGATAAGGTTAGAACGTGGTTTCAAATGAATTGGTTAATAGATAGATTGCAGACATATAGACGGACACACTGTTAGATAGAGAAGATAGATTGGTAGATAAGTAGATAGTAAAATTAATGATTCAGACAGATTATAAGTTAGTATGGATAAACAGTGAGTTGGATCTTGGAAACAGGTAGATTGGTAGATAAGGTTAGAACGTGGTTTCAAATGAATTGGTTAATAGATGGATTGCAGACATATAGACGGACACACTGTTAGATAGAGGAGATAGATTGGTAGATAAGTAGATAGTAAAATTAATGATTCAGAAAGATTATACGTTAGTATGGATAAACACCGATTTGGATGTTGGGAGACAGGTAGATTGGTAGATAAGGTTAGACCGGGGTGTCAGATGATAATCGGTAAATAGATAGATGACAGACATAATGACGGATGGACTGTAGATAGAGAAGATAGATTGGTAGATTAGTAGATAGTACAATCAATGATACAGATATAATATATGATTTAGTAATGGAAAAACATCGATATGAATGCTGGAGACAGCAAGATAAGTAGATAAAGTAAGACCCGAGGTGTCAGAATTTATATATGTTTGCAGAGGGATAAATAGGTAAATAGACAGATTGCAGACATATAGACGGACAGACTGTTGATAGAGAAGATAGATTGTTAGATAAGTAGATAGTAATATTTATGATACGGATTATAATTTAGTAATGGATAAACATCGAGTTGGATGTTGGAGACAATTAACTGGTGGGTAATGGTAGACAGGGGTCTCAGAATTTATATGGGTTTGCAGATGGATGAATAGGTAAATAGCTATATTGCAGGCACATAGTCGGGCACAATGTAGATAGAGAAGATAGATTGGTAGATAAGTAGATAGTAACATTGTTGATGCGGACAGATTAAAAGTTAGTATGGATTAAAGTGAAGTGAGTTGGATATTGGAGACAAGTAAATTGGTGGATAATGTTAGACAGGGGTATCAGAATTTATATAGGTTTGCAGTTGGATGATTAAGTAAAGAGATAGATTGCAGTCATTATAGACGTACATACTGTAGATAGCTTATAGAGAAGATAGATTGGTAGATAAGTAGATAGTGAAATTAATGATGCAGACATAATAGAATTTAGTGTGAATAAACCTAGAAATGGAAGATACAGACAGGTTGGTGAATAGGCAAGGTTAGACAGGGATATCAGAATAAATACAGGTAGATGGATAGATTGACAGATGAATAATATGTATGGATGGATAGATTACATATATATATATATATATATATATATATATATATATATATAGAGAGAGAGAGAGAGAGAGAGAGAGAGAGGAATAGATATGAAGGTGAATAGATAGATAGACAGAGATAGATAGAAAGTTGAGTAAACAGATGGATAGATAGATACAATATAGATAGATGATTACTGGTTAGATAGATTGCTAGAAAGAAATAAAGCTAGATAGAAAAGGAAAATCATGTATAGGAGAACTGAGGATGAAATAGATACAGGATGCAAAGAGTTAGACAGACATATAGATAGATAGATAGATAGATAGATAGATAGATAGATAGAGATAGAGAGAGAGAGAGAGAGAGAGACGAGAGAGAGTTAGTGAAGACAGAGAGAGAGAGAGAGAGAGAGAGAGAGAGAGAGAGAGAAAGAGTTAGAAAGAGATGGAAAGAGAGATAGAGAGAAAGCAACTAATCTTGCTAGTCATCCTTGATTAGTTTGAGTAATTGAAGTTAGAAAAGACAATCAAGATTACCCCCCCCCCCCCACCACCACCACCACCACCCACCCCCACCCCTTCCTCTCCCTTTCCGCTCCACCCATCTTCGAGAATGACATGAATAAAATACGTACAGTACAATGAATGAATAATGAGATAACTGTAGTCAAATAAGCCAGGACACATCTCGACAAGGGAACAGGCAAAACTGAGAGATCTAATCTAAAAACATCAGGACTGAGATGCGACGAACCAAATGCCTGACTTATTAAATCGTTCCTATTTATTATAATTCTACTACTTTTTAATTTATATATTTTTTTATTTCGTTCCTTTCTTTGCGTGTGGCGCCGTATGTACACCTCATTTAGAACGGAGGGAGATAAGGGTCTTTACAAAAAAAAGTACACATACAACTAATGACGAAAAACGAAACAGTGATGGCTGTGTTGATAAATAAAAATATCACAAAGGTGTCTCGTATGAGAAGCATCTGATGAATGGGTGAGTACGGTGATAAAACGCAAACATGGTCTGTCGTAAGTCTGGTCTGGTTTTTGTTTACTTTCCTTTAAAATTAATGAACCATTTAAAGGTTGGGATTGGTTTTACTCAACGTGTACATTTATGCAGTTCTGACATGCGATCCCACTTATGTTGTTATGTTTAACATTTTTGTAATGGACAATGTTATGCGTTATTTTTAATTAATTTATTTTTGCGAGTTCCATTACAACAATAAGCCCATAAGGGATTGGGTTATCAGACCTACAAATAAGTGCACGTTGGTCTTACTATATCCCAACGTGTAATTATTTTCAGGTCTCACAGGCCAAATTGTTATGGGCTCTATCAAGGCTTTCTATATAGCTATATAGAAGGCCTTGGCTCTATCCATATATATATATATATATATATTATATTATATATATATATATATTATATATATATATATAGTGACATGAAACAGTACTGTAGATGTTAAAAAATAATTATTATACTTTAAATGTTTATAAATAGCTCCTTTTATCAAAAAGTTGAGCACTAATATTCATGGTTTTTGCTTTATATATATATATATATCAGATAAGAGAGTTACAATTGTAGCTTTCCAGACATATCATATCCAGACATGAATCAAAAGGGCTTATCGTTCAATAATATCTGTCTGGAGCCATCTTTGTTCATGTTCTACAGACGTTTTCTACATGAGGCCATAATATTGTGAATACCGAAATCAAAGCAAATGCCTAATTACAAAGACTTTTATTCAATTCTAAGTGACCTTGATTTTGGATAGAAAAATACAAAACAAGCAGCCTTTATTTTCTAAATATGACAATGAAAATAATATTATAATGCCGAAGCTGCTGCGAAGTGAAATAACTGAGAAAATCAGTCGTCTACTTTAAATTTTGCTCAGGGATGTCATGACTTTAGGCAAGCTTTTATTAGAGGTAGCTGGATCTACTAGATCTGGCGGAAAGTCCTTTGCGATTGATTAGCTTTTTATCAAAAGGGGAGCAAGCAATTTCTATTATCCGTTTTATGCTGTAGAAACCGGGATACACTTCTGCTCTGTTGACCTACTGTCTCTGAACAACTACTATTTTCTTTCTTTCTACAATCACCGGACAATATATTAATTTGGGTCACGTCAAGAGGGAAGGTGATAAACGATGTTATTTCTATGAAGAATAAATTTATGTAAAGACATCGTTTCAATAGTTAACTACAGCACTCTGGAAAAAAAACAAACTCGTATTTAAAAGTTTGGCCAGGAAACTCGTCCTTCAAATATCGATCGATTTAAATGACCCTTTATTTTAGTGAAAACTCTCAAACCTGGGACATTAAGAAAGACTTTGCAAAGTCCCAGGTTTGAGAGTTTTTGCCATCCTCTCTACACACCCCTCCTAAATATCCACCCCACTTCACCATCCCTACCACCACTATAATACTAATTCACACCTACCACATCACAACTCACCATCACATACATACTTCACCAATCCACCATCCCTACCATCACTACCACAACCACACAACATCACCATAACGTTTCCCAATTAATAGATCCAACCATTCCGTAACAACATACTTTATCTGATGATGAACTACTTTTCACGAAAGTTATTACTAATAGCCATATCATTTTGGAGATGTTCTTTTACTAAATTAATTAAATTATAGGGGTTGATTTTTTGCAAAGTGCGGCAGTTAACTTGTTATAAGGAATGAATACGATTTGTTATCATATTTAAAGTGAGTAACTCTTCTACAGAGATGGTTATTATAACTGGTTAAAGTTGACTCAAATCGGACCTTTTATTCGCCTGTGCATTAGTTTTAGAACTAAACCTAAATTGAATTTATACGTTTATATTGATCGGTTAAAAGATAGGCAGCTGGATAATAAGTATTGATTTTCTTGTTACGATCGCGTTGCGGCGGTACATTATTTGTCTTTTGAATTATTATATGCCGTACTCTCTAAAAAATAAAGCAAAGATGTTTTTAAGAATTTTGGTGAGAAAGCCCGCCCTTCAAATACCGACAGATTTGAATGGCCCTCATCAATGGACATAGAAAATAATCTTATACATCCATGCCCTCATCTTGTCAAACTCTCAACCTGGGACTTCAGTGAAAATAAAATAAGAAAAATGTTGGGTTTATTGCTTGCTGAGTTACAATAAGCCAATATCGATGTGCACTTCTTCGAAGGTCTGATAACGAAATTCATTATGGGCTCATTGTTGTAATGGAGATCTCAAAAGATGACGCAAAATATTGCCCATTACAACAATGTTAAACTAGGCCCATAAGTGTGTTCAGATGTCAGACCTGCATAAATGTACACGTTGGCCAGTATACTATATGGAGCAATGGGAAGAAGGACAATAAGCAGGCTTTACATGTAGAAAATAAAATAAATAGGCTTTTCTTTAAGAAGACCAGAGCTATCTGCCTTTTTATGCGTTAATTCCTTACATCTGTAGCAGCTATTAGAATAAAATTAGATTCCCAAAAATCGTATTTCTCACGTGCAATTTTATCACCGTGTAATGAATGGAAATATCGCCAAATGTTATTTCCCCCATCAGTGGATCTGAGTATGCTGCACGTTTCAAATGACAATCATTTATCTTTTTTATTTATTTATTCATTTATTTATTTATTCATTTATTTATTTATCTATTTATTTATTCATTTATTTGAGGTCTTGAGCTTTTTAGATATACATGCCGTAAGGCCCGAAACATCGATGTAGACCACATAGCCGCACATATTTATATTATATTTATGTATTTATTTTTGGTAAATTGACACAAACTCGAGAAATGTGAGTGATAATCGCATTTACAAGGAAACATCATTTTCTGTTTACGTTAACGACAAATGTTATCACTGTACCTGTTCTTTCAATTCTCATCTACCTTACAACGACAAAATCACTTTTTTTTTCACTTTTAGGCTTCATTTACTGTTATATGCAGACCTGCTTACTTGAAATATGAAAAAATTGTAGTTTTCATGGGTAATATTAACAAAGTAGATATTATAACTATGTATAAAATTTACCAACCTGCCATGATAAGGGAAATGATGCTTTTAACTGATTTAGTTATGGGCTAGCTCTGGTACCAGGAATTCGTTTTCATGAGGTTTTATTGAATTAGAAATGTTTATAACGTTCTCAGAATGGAGTAGAAAATCCGTAATTCTACGGAATTTTCGTAGTAATAGGCAGGTCTGTACTATCTATATGTATGTAGTATATAAGATTTAATATTTTAAAAAACCCAACTTGCCAAAAAAAAATAATTTTGTTTTGATACTACGAAGAAGCCTGGGGTTTAAAATATTTTGACAATATCAAGGATAATATTGATTTATCAGTATGATATTGCATATCGATGGTCGGCGGATCAAACCTCTGAAGTCCCGATTCTCACGATCGGCGGATCAAACCTCTGAAGTCCCGATTCTCACGATCGGCGAATCAAACATCTGAAGTCTACATATCTACGAACTTTGCGCACCATGTTTTTATTTCATTTTGGGCGGATCAGCAGATCTCTGATGACATCATAAAATATGGTGCGCAAAGCTCGTATGTAGACTTCAGAGGTTTGGTCCGCCGATGGTGAAAATCGGGACTTCAGAGGTTTGGTCCGCCGATGGTGAAAATCGGGACTTCAGAGGTCTGGTCCGCCGATCGTGAAAATCGGGACTTCAGAGGTCTGGTCCGCCGATCGTGAAAATCGGGACTTCAGAGGTCTGGTCCGCCGATGGTGAAAATCGGGACTTCAGAGGTTTTGTCCGCCGATCGTGAAAATCGGGACTTCAGAGGTCTGGTCCGCCGATGGTGAAAATCGGGACTTCAGAGTCTGGTCCGCCGATGGTGAAAATCGGGACTTCAGAGGTTTGATCCACCGACCATCGATATAATATGGAAGATAATTCAAATGTGATCCTCCGTCTCAAAACGGTATTATGTCGGGATGATTCAGACCTCAGAAAGTGAATTTAGAGATAGAATGAAGAGAAATTGGACCTTAGAAGTTTTTGCAAAGCAAAATATAGTATTTATACTCCAGCATGTGACGTAGAGAAAT
>NC_088360.1:133608581-133671081 GCF_034508935.2 Berghia stephanieae | reverse complement strand
TAAGATGAGAGGTTGAATTAAAGATACAGTTTGATAGACAGAAAGACAAATATCATGAAGATAAATATATAGCTAGATAAACAGATGAATAGATAGATAGATAGATAGATAGATGGATGGATAACTGGATGGATAGATTAATGGATGAACACAAATAGACATATTGATAGACAGATAGATAGATAAATAGATAGATAGATAGATAGATAGATAGATAGATAGATAGATAGATAGATAGTTAGATAGATAGAGAGACAGATGTTTGGATAGATATATAGATAGATAGATAAATAGATAGATAAATAGATAGATAGATAGATAGATAGATAGATAGAATAGAATAGAATAGATGGGTGGATGGATGGATAGATAGATAGATAGATAGATAGATAGATAGATAGATAGATAGATAGATAGATAGATAGATAGAATAGAATAGATGGGTGGATGGATGGATAGATAGATAGATGGATAGATAGATAGATAGATAGATAGATAGATAGATAGATAGATAGATAGATAGATAGATAGATTAGATAGATAGATAGATAGATAGATAGATAGATAGATAGATAGATAGATAGATAGAGATATAGACGGATTGATATATTGACAAATAGAAAAAAATAGATGACAATAATGCAGTAGGAAAGAACAATTATATTTCAATATAAAAGCACTTGACTAGTCTAATTCATCAACCTACCGCCAATGTCGTATTGTATGGTTATCCTTTAGTTCCATAGAATTTCCATTCTCAAAATGTAACTCCTTTTAAAATAAAACACTAGCTGTTTTGGGGTTTGTTTGTTTTTTTCACTTTTCCACACAGGTTGTGATGTCACCATAAATGCAATGAACCGATTCTATAATGTATTGTACCTTAGAATTCACAGATTCCCAAAGAAAAAGAACAAACTACAGACGTTTACGCTTTCATCAAAATGGAATACGCTCTGTATTATTATCAAAATCCAATCCATTGACACAAGCTATACTACTTGCTTTATGAAATATATAAATAAAATTAGACAAATATATTATACATATATCACAATATTGTTATACAATTTGTTCATAAACAAGAGTACTCGTTTGTTTCCTTTTAGAGGATATTTTCATCTATTGCTCTTTCCGAAATCTACGATCGGAAAACATGTGTGTAAGATCTGTATTTATTTACCAGTGCCTGCTTTTTGATTTGTCACCAAAATCTACGGCAATCCGATCTTTGTATTCAAAAGAAAACACATAAAAAATCGTGTTATTTTTATATCGTGCAACAACAACAACACGTGTTTAGCTAATTTACTTGCCCCGAACAATGTTTATATCAAGAGATTCTCGTTGATTCTACTACGTAAATATGATACTATATAATTTACGTACAAAGTACAAGGTAAAACCACGTTCACCGCCACTCGTTCCCACAGAACTCATTCAATTCATAAGTTAGCGAACATGGCGATACTAACTGCTGTAGTCGTAGCGCCTGCGCGTGCAGCGTTGAGTAGCAGATTCATCAGCGACCGTTCGCGGTGAGCATAGAATTAATAGAGAATAAGTACTCATTCTACAACCCCTTTTCGTTTCTATCTCGTGTCTCATACATTGCGCATACCTCAATCTATTATAATGACTAACTGCACCATGGAGAGAGATTGACGAAATACAAGGTGACGGGTGGGAAGTAAGAGTGAGCGACCTCAGCTCGACACTCGCTCACTCATCACATGAAATGCACGTTCACTGGTGACAGACCGTGTTTCATCCTTCTCACGCCTTGTCTGTTTGATGTTCTCTCCGCTGTTTCAGTTTCCAGATTTCTGCCAGTTAAATGCCTTAGATTCTTCACAAAACACTTTTATTCTCCTTCTTCTTCTTTGTCCCCTCTCACATTGTCTCCATATTTGAATGTCTCGTTGACGATGGAGCGTCTTTGTCTTCTTTAGCTCCATCAGGCGCCCATATAGAGAGAACGAAGTTGACGTCACTCAGGTCTTTATTATTGTGTTATTTATTTATATATATATATTTTTTTTACCATCCATGTTTATGAGTAATCCTCACTAAACTTTTTTACTAGACTTTAAAAATGTTCTTGGTTACACAGAGTTTTGTGTGTTGGTCCGTTATACTTCCGGATGGCAATGTTGTGAGCTTCTTAGCCAAGCGCATACTTTCTAAAGATAGAACGAAGATGACGTCACACAGGCCTTTGTTATTTTTATTTTTTTTTTTTTTTTTGCCATCCGCGTTTGTGAGTTGTTCTCACTAAACTGTATTAACCAGACTATAAAAGTTCATGGTTACACAGATTTTTGTGTGTTGATCCGTTATACTTCCGGATGGCAATGTTGTGAGCTTCTTAGCCAAGTGCATACTATCTATAGATAGTACGCGCTTCGCTAAGAAGCTCACAACATTGCCGTCTGGAATAATAATGGACAAAACACATAGAGCTGTGTGTCCCCTTGAACGTTAATAGTCTGGTTAAAACAGTTTAGTGAGGTACTCATAATCGCGGATGGCAAAAAAAAAAAAAAAAAAAAAAAAACAATAACAGAGTCATAAGTGACGTCAACTTTTTTAAAAAGTAATAAAATTCCCTATATTCATCCATAAGGGGAAATTTATTGTCTCTAGGGTCTATATATCAAGGGAAGACTGGAATATTCCGGCGTCAGCCGCATTGCAACGGCGCCGTAAATTGAGTTGGGGCGAGGTGACCTGCTCATTGCCACACAACGGAGCGGCGAGAGATCGAACTCGGTACCTTTCGTGTACGAAACAAAGACCGTACAGCATGAGCAACGCTTCGTTCTATCTATAGATAGAATGCACTTGGCCAAGGAGTTCACAACATTGCCATCCGGAAGTATAACGGACCAACACACAAACTCTGTGTAACCATGAACTTTTATAGTCTGGTTAATACAGTTTAGTGAGAACAACTCACAAACGCGGATGGCAAAAACAATAACAAAGGCCTGAGTGACGTCATCTGCATACTATCTATAGTTTAGTCTATAGAGGTGTGGTACCAGGCAAAAAAGACCCTATCCTATACGCTTCAACAGTCGTAACGTCACTTCCCTCGTAATGGTAACTTAGTATCTGGCTCTAAACTATCGGAACAATGGCGGACGCCCTTATGAAATATTTCTCCGACAAGCATAAAAGCGTATCTAGAGGAAAAAAAAAACACATAAATCTGATCATGTTTTGACTTTTACACATTCTGATCACAAGACATATTATGAAAAGTTCTAGCCAGCATGAAGAATAAAAAGTACAGCTTTTCTTTTTTGTTTAGAACCACGATGGCCGCCTTTGCTGGGCGACGTGACATCAGACTATTGAATCCAATTGTTGCACACTTTGGACAGGTTTAGAATATATGGTGGGCGTCTTCTTCTCCTTCACCACAATCACACACATGTCTTTTTCTCCTATTTTGAACATTCTGTGCATGTGGTGTGTCAGGCGATTGTGTCCTGATCGTAGTCTAAATGAGCTGGTCATTCACTGTTTAAAAGTTAGATTGGGCCATTTTTATTGAAAACGAGAAACATTTCCTGGAAATATCGATTGAATAGATAGTATGCAGATGACGTCACTCAGGCCTTTGTTATTATTTTTGCCATCCGCGTTTGTGAGTTGTTCTCACTAAACTGTATTAACCAGACTATAAAAGTTCATGGTTACACAGAGTTTGTGTGTAGGTCCGTTATACTTCCGGATGGCAATGTTGTGAACTCCTTGGCCATGCGCATTCTATCTATAGCCTGACACAAGAACCCACTAGGATTAATAGTTTGACGTCATTGTTTGGTCAGTATCAGGCCGTACCCGTCGTTAACTTATAGCCTGACATTGACCAAAACTGACGTCAAATGACAAGTCTTAAGCCACAACAGAAAACAAATCGTTAGTTGTATTTAATAGGTTGACCAATGGAATCGCTTGTTTCCTCGAGCTCTTCTCACGACAACTGCACAAACCTAAAAAATGACATCAAACTATAAGTCCTAGTGGGTTCTAGCGTAGCCATCGTTATGTTATAGCCTGATACTGATATCCAAAAGGACTGGCAGTTTGACGTCATTATTTGCTTTTTGCACCGCTGAGTTGTCGTTAGTAGAGCTCATGGAAACAAGTTATATCATTGGTTGAACTATTGAATACAACTCACGATTTGTTTTCTTTTGGGGCAAAAGACTGGCATTTTGACGTCATTTTTTGGTCAGTATCAGGCCATAACTTTACGAAGGCCACGATCAGGCCATAACTTTACGAAGGCCACGGTTTTAGTGTCAGGCCACATAATATGTTAACGATGGCTACTCATGGAGCTGGAGTTTATCCTGGTTTCTAAGCGTAAAAGGGACAATAAGTTTGTTATTGTTTTTTGGCATGCGTTTATATAACTTTCACAAAACTGTATTGACCAGACTATAAACGTTGCTCTATTTAGTTATATTCATAAACAGTAACCAGAGAAAATATTACTTGATCCAATTCTAGTGGACTCGAACCCATAGCTTGTAGAGTATTTATTGTTTATTCTTGCAATTCGACCCCCCTAATGTTCCTGTGCAGCGGCATAATTTGTTTATAATTTGATCTCCAGTGCCACAATTTTCTTCACTCACGAGGACGAGTGATGTGTCTATTTTGTCCACTTTGGCACTCTCTCAGCTTCGTTCATTGGTCATTTTGGCGCTCTCGCTGCTTCTTCACTTCTAGTAGTGGTGGAAAGTAATTATTGAGAGAAAGCAAATTACGATAATGAAACACCTCTCTCACAGTACACAGTAGAATTATCATATTTACAATACATCCAATATATTATTGTCTAAGCTTTTGCATATTCTGCTTCTTCTGTGTGAAACGCTCTTTCAGCGAACACCAGACACCGAAATTCTCCGTCCTCATTCAAAGACTCTTTGAAGACAGAGTATTTCCTTTCAGTTTTCTGTGAGTGATTTTATTGAATGATGTATATGAACGCATGTGCATATATATATGAACGAAAAAGTTGATGCTGCTGCTGCTGCTATATTACAAATGATACCTAATGCAATTCTCACCTACTATCTAACACCCTTTCTTTCCCCCATCCCGCCTCATCCCTCCAATTCAACACTGTAGTCATTGTCCTCACTTTCAACCCCCATCCTTCACACATACCGACACACACATACGCGCACACACACACACACATACATACTCACACACACACATACACACACACATATTTGCCCACCTACCCACCCTGTACCCATCCAAGATGAATGACAGTATTATTATCATAGTATGTATCAAGTATCTCATTCATTCCCCTAACCTCGCCCACCCACCCACCTACACCAGCTTACATTGCCGTTTAAATTAACCTTATCCTCATTCTGTCGTCTAAGCCACACACACACACACATATATATATATATATATATATATATATATATATATATATATATATATATATATTATGTATATATATATATATATATATATTATATATATTTATATATATATGTGTGTGTGTGTGTGTTGTGTGTGTGTGTGTGTGTGTAAGCGCTTCCGAGCACTTTTGGTGGAAAGGGTCGCTATAGAAATTACGCATTATTATTATTACTATTATTATTATTATTATTATTATTATTATTATTATTATTATTATTATTATTATTATTATTATTATCATCATCATCAACCTCATTATTATTATTATTATCATCATCATCATCATCATCATCATCATCATCATCATCATCATCATCATCATTATTAAGCCTTTTTTTAACTTGTACAATTTATATAAAGAATTTTACTATCCCGAGCTCCAAGTAGCTTCTATAACTCAATAAATTTCTTGTGCATTAAAAAATACGAATTGTACCCTACCGCCACGACATCAAAAGATATTGTCGCCTAGGCATCCCACGGAGGAATATAGATAATTCATTAAACAAGATGTCTGATGGCAAAAGAAATCACCCATGTTGCCTAAATGAGCAAATTGGGGGGGGGGGGGTAATAATCTTACCCCCTTCCCCACCCCCCACAAAAAACGAAAATGCCTGAAACAGGGCTCGAACCCGGGACCTTTCGGGTCGCATTGCAACGGCTTAATCACTCGGCCACTTCGCCCTCGGAAATTTTATTTAACAATTGCTTGTCCATGTTGGTTCTTTTGTGTTGTTTTTCTTTTATTTTCCTTATATTTTTTTCTTTTTTTTTCGTTGAGGATGTCTTTTGATTGACAATAGAATTCAATAGCCTGATGTCACGTCCGCCCAACAACCAGCAGTTTGGTTCTACTAAATGAAAATCGATACTTTTATTCTCCATGCTGGAAATAACTTTTTCACATGTCATGTGATCAGAATGTATAAAAGTCAAAATATGATCAGATTTATAACGTTTTTATCCTCTGGATACACTTCTATGCTCGTCGGTGAAGTATTTCATAAGGGCGGTAATGGAGATAATGGCGTCCGCCATTGTTCCGATACTTTAGAACCCAGTTACTGTTCGTCAATACGAGGGATGTTACGTCACGACTATTGAACCCTATCAAAATCCGAATAAACCATGCTTAATGTGCTTCAAATTATTTTCATTTATTCCCCTCATCAGGCCACATTGATCCTAATTATTATCATTTCATACAGTACCATTCGCCTTTTAGGCGTCCATTTTTGTACCAGCATTCATTTAAGAACTTCACTGCCTGTAGCCAGGTACTCATTCACACCTGAGTAAAGAGTGGGTTGATGTGTGTAAAGTGCCTTATCCAAAGACCCAAAGTTGAGACCAGAATTTTCCGCGAGCACCGTCACTCATCCAGCCACTGACCAAGCTTAACACCGCTTGACTTTTGTGACAAGACGAGACACCGTGCCGTTAAGCGAAAAAGGCTTTAGTTTAGCTTATGCTATGCGTTTATCTAAAAATAAAACATATAGAGTCTGACAGCCAGATATAATCTACCGACACACAAAGCTATGTGTAACCTGAAACATTTATAGTATGATTAATACAATTTAGTGAGAATTACTCATAAAAATGGCTGGCTAAAATTAATAAAAAAAAGAGCTGAATGACTTCAATTTCGTTCTCTCTATAATAATTAAATCAGGTTGAGTGAAGTCGAGTCCTTGGAAAAGACAGTTTACTCACATTCTTCTCTCACCGGATCCAGGTGTAATATGAGTACCTACCTGACCGTTAACATTGTGTTGTCTCTGTCGGGAAAAAAAAAGAAATTCCACACAATATTTCAGATATGCGGACTTTTGTCATAATACGCCAGAACAGACTAAAAAGGAAGTAAATAATATTAGATATTATGACAAAATACGGAAAAAGCAATAGGCCCAGACACCCTTGGTATGTAGCTACACTGTTTTTCCTCATAAAACACGTATTTAAAATGTTGGCCAGAAAACTCGTCCTTCAAATAATGATGGATTAAAAGGACCCTTATCTTGGCAAAAAATTCACAAACCTGGGACTTTGCCGAATTCGCAGGTTTGAGAGTTGTTTTTGTTTTTCTTCCAAGATAAGGGTCATTTTGATCGATTGATATTTGAAGGACGAGTTTTCTGGCTAAATTTTAAATACCTGTTTTTTTTTTTGTTTGTTTTTTATTTAGAGTAAAACAGCCTTGCTATGTAGCTACAATGCATGGAATTTTTTTTAAGTAAAAAAAACATAATTACAATTCACCCGCTCCCCGAAATGTTGTGGAATGGAGACTATAGATAGAATATGTTGACGTCACTCTGGTCTTTGTTATTGGGGTTTTTTTTTTGTGTTGTTGTTTTTGTTTTTTTGTTGTTGTTTTTTGTTTTGTTTTTGCCATCCGCGTTTATGAGTTTCTCACTAAACTGTATTAACCTATATAATAACCTATAAAAGTTCATGGTTACACATACTTTTGTGCGTTGGTCCGTTATACTTACGGATGGCAATGTTGTGAGTTTCTTTGCCAAGCACATACTATCTATAACAGCCTTGCTATGTAGCTACAACACATGGAATTTTTTTAAAAGGTACCAAAAAAAAAAAACACAACAACAACAAAATAATAATCACCAGTTCCCCTATCTAGTGTGGAATGGCCAGTATAGGTGGTAGGCGTGAAATGCCAGGAGGGAAGCAGGTTGTCATCTTCCATCATCTTTGGCCATACTACAGATAGATAGGCAATCTCAGGGTCAAGGGAGTACAGAGATGTTGGAATTTTTGTCAAATCTAGTCTTTGTTCGAACTAGAATGTAAATTATGTTGTATAATAATATATAAATAAATTTAGTTATAATATTATATATATATAATTATATATATATATATATATATATATATATATATAATATAATGAATAAATAAAGAAATAAATAATAAAGAAACAAAGGAATGAATGAAGAAATAAATCTGATTATCTATTTTTTAAAACAATCTTTTTTCTCTCAAGCCTTGAGCCTTTACTGACTGTTTGTATATTAATAAATAAATTGATTTATAAAAACTCGAATAAAGAAACACATAAATAATCAAATGAATAAATTAATATATAAACAACTAATAAATGAATTAAAAGATACAAAATAAACAATGAAATAAATGAATAAATGAATAAACAATTAAATAGAGAACATTCATGACAAAGAATCTATGTATCTATTTTTAAACGTTCGCTTAAAACATATCTGTTTTGTCTTTAGATGGTATGAGAAGCGAGATAGGTCTGTCTGGTTTCTGTTGTGTGTGAAGTGTGTGTGTGTGTGTGTGTGTGTGTGTGTGTTTGTGTATGATTGTGTGTTTGTGAATGAGTATGTTTCAGCAAAAGTAATTTGTAATTTCAGCGCTTAGAGTCTGGTGTCTCGGAGTTATAGCGCTATATAAGTTTTCAGCATTATTATTATTATTATTATTATTATTATTATTATTATTTTATTATTATTATTATTATTATTATTATTATTATTATTATTATTATTATTATTATCATTATCATTATTATTAGTTTTATCATTAAATAAAGAAGTAAATAAACAAACAAATCAATAGACGAACAAATAAATAAATAGGTTAACAAAATTTTCTTTATTCCATTCTCAGGAGAATTTTTCTTTTGAGTTTCCAGATGTTTCTTAGATAGTTTTCTTCTTTTACGTTTCCCTTGAGGGTTCCAGTTCAATTCTAGTGCCTTTCTACCTGGACTTTGTTCGGCTGGTTTCTTCAGGGTGTGCCCCAACCCACCCCACCCCATCTTCTGCAACGGATTTCCTCACCGGCTGGTGCCGTCGCCTTCGTAAGGTTGAGGCCTGACACTGACCAAAAAATGACGTCAAAATGCCCGTCTTTTGCCACAAAAGAAAACAAATCATGAGTTGTATTCAATAGTTCAACCAATGAAATAACTTGTTTCCATGAGCTCTACTCACGACAAAATAATGACGTCAAAATGCCAGTCCTTTTGGATTTCAGTGTCTGGTACCGTGGCCTTCGTAAAGTTATGGCCTGATACTGACCGAAAAATGACGTCAAAATGCCAGTCTTTTGCCACAAAAGAAAACAAATGGTGAGTTGTATTCAATAGTTCAACCAATGAAATAACTTGTTTCCATGAGCTCTACTAAGGACAACTCACTAGGCGGTGCAAAAACCAAATAATGACGTCAAACTGCCAGTCCTTTTGGATTTCAGTATCAGGCTATAACATAACGATGGCTACGCTGGTACCCAGTTGGTATTCTTTTATAAACGTTATTTTACTTGATGTTACTTATGTTACTTTACTAGTGGAAACAAAAAAGATCTGAAAACAAAACAAAAAGAGATAAAGAGAGTGATATCTAGTGTAGAGACAAGTACAAAATTAAAATTGAAAAATGCTTTTCTTCTGGGGATATAGATAGTATGCAGATGACGTCAATCAGGCCTTTGTTATTGTTTTTGCCATCCGCGTTTGTGAGTTGTTCTCACTAAACTGTATTAACCAGACTATAAAAGTTCATGGTTACACAGAGTTTGTGTGTTGTTCCGTTATACTTCCGGATGGCAATGTTGTGAACTCCTTGGCCAAGCGCATTCTATCTATACGGGACACGTGGCGGGGGCTTAAAACTGATGTTAACTATAATCCAAAGCCCACGATTATATCAGAAGATATCGAAATTGACACTCTAAATAAATTTTATTAATGTTTCGACACAGCAAACAAATTTGATATTGAAAATGAAAAACATAAATTAGACAGGGCTTTGGAAGATGAAATGACTATTGAGGTCAGTGAAGAAGAAACGAGATTCGTATTTTCGAAACTAAACGAGAGGAAGGCTGCTGGGCCGGATGGATTGAAAGGAAAATTATTAAAAGAATGTGCCCATCATCTTTCCCTCATTTATACACATATTTTTAACTGGTCCCTCCAATGCGTTTCGATCCCTGAAATTTGGAAAACTTCAAAAATTATTCCTGTTTCAAAAAAAAGAAAAACTTGAATCTATGAACGATCTCAGACCTGTTGCACTGACTTCAATAGTCATGAAATCTTTAGAAAAACTTGATCTTGTTAAAATTAGGAACCAGTTTATGCCATTGAGTGATAGTCATCAATTTGCTTACAAGCCAGGACGTGGCGTAGAGGATGCCATTTTGCTGTTTACAAACAACATCTACGGGCATCTGGATCACGCTAAGAGCTATTGCAGATTGCATTTTGCTGATTTTTCTTCAGCGTTCAATACAATGCAACCTCAGTTGATTGTTCAAAAATTGACTAGTCTGAATTTAAACAAGTATATAATTGCTTGGGTGCTCGAATTTCTTACGGATAGAGCACAATATGTTAAATTAGGACAAAACATATCTTCCTGTATAACTGCAAATATTGGTGCTCCTCAAGGTTGTGTATTGTCCCCTGTATTATTCACAATATACACGAATGACTGTAGAAGTCAAAACCTGAGTGTACCTTTAATAAAGTTTGCAGATGATACCGCTCGTCAAGGCCTCATAACAAATGGCAACGAAGTGGCTTATAGGCAAGAAATTGATAGATTTGTGTCTTGGTGTGATGCCCACCACCTAGAGCTTAACATAAGCAAGACAGAGGAGCTAGTGATTGACTTTAGGAGAGTGAAGGAACCGATAGAACCGTTAAAATTAAAGGACCAATTCGTCCAGCGAGTTCCTCACTACAAATACCTTGGTGTAACAATTGATGGCAGGCTCAAGTGGGATGAACACTCGAAAATAATTAGGCATAAGATGTGCAGACGTACATATTTTTTATCAAAACTCTCTCAGTTTAGAATAGATAAAACCCTCTGCACATTATTTTATAGAGCAGTAATCGAAAGTGTTTTGTCATTTTGTATAGCTTGGGGAGGCAATTGCTTAGCAGTGGAAAGGAACAAAATAAATTCAAATATTAAAAAATCCATTAAACGCTATATAAATGATGTTGACGATGTAGATCTTTTTGACGAGAAATTTTGTATAAATAAAATAACTAAAATATTAAATGACCAGTATCATCCACTGAGACCATCAGTTATTATGTCAGAAAGAAGTGGTCGCCCTTTCTCTATTTCAACGAAAACAGAGAGACACCGAAAATATTTTCTGCCGTCCACTATTAGGCTTTATAACAACAAGCAATAATCATTTTACATAATTATTTCGCATTTTTACTTTTTTAAAAATGTAAATATTAATTTATTAATTTATTTGTTTTGCAATCTTTTCAATTTTCAATTTATAGTGACAGTTTTGACTATTTTACAGTGTTGAAATTATTCATATTATAAAGCGCAGCTCTGGTTATGGAGCTGTTCCTTTTTTATATATACATCATATTTCCATTGTATTTTTATCTTATTGTGTAAATTATAACACGTCTGTACAAAAATTTTCCTTTTTGGGATGCAATAAATTATTATTATTATTATTATTATTTTTATTATTATTATTATTATTATTATAAAGAGCTGGATATGTGTATGAAAGGTGTCAGATAAAGCAGGAAAGAAAAATGCAAGAAAAAAACCCATCTCAAAATATCAGTCTTCCTCGACTCGTGATCGAACCGCAGACGTTCTGATTATCGGTCAGAGGTGCTACTATTACACCACAGGGGCGGCTCTCGATTGTTGGGACAATTTTATTACTTATATCCTTCACAAGGGTACGCGTTTTACGCTGTGAACCCTCGCTTACATCAAATAACACATACAGTGAACACAAGAGGACGAGGATAAAGACATTTGAGTTGCTCCATTATAATCTGTTTTATTTTGTTGAAAATATCAAATTAAGAAATTAAGGAGCAGGCACCGGTATAAGATAAAGATCTGATGTATCACTCGCCAAACAATGCCACAACGGCAAAATTCACATACACTCTTGTGGAAAGTTCTTATTTTTACCAGTGAATAATTCAAACGATACATACAACCCTGGTGTACTATGAAAAAGAAAAACAAAAACATATAAAACAAAGAAAAAAAACCCAACAAACAAGCAAAACAAAACCAAAAAAGCCACAAATAAAAAATAACAAACAAACAAAACAAAAACAAAAACAAACCCAAACAAATTAAGCATGTATTCAAAATGTTGGCCAGAATTCTAGTTCTAAGTAAATCGATTAGTCCCAGGTTTGAGAATTTTTCACAATATGAGGGTCATTTTAATCGATTGATGTTTTAAGGACGAGTTTTCTTCAAAATTTTTAATATGTGGTTTTTAGAGTAATGCAGCATAAGTCCACTTCCAAGTTTCATAACTATAATATTAAAAATGTCATAATATTAAATAATAATAATAATAATAATAATAATAATAATAATAATAATAATAATAAAATAATAATATAATAATAATAATAATAATAATAATAATAATAATAATAATAATAATAAAATAATAATAATAATAATATAATAATAATAATAATAAATAATAAAATAATAAAATAATATATAATAATGAATTTAAAGTTTGCATTAACAAATAAAAAAGAATCAACATACAAAAAAACCACAAAGATTTTGTTTTCTACCAACAAAACTGATCACAAAAAACAACATATAATTCACAACACCATATATCAAATATTATGCCCAAACATAATTATACATATCTAGATAGTTATAACACACAAAACAGATACGCTTGCATAGATATAGACACTCACACTCACTACGTTAACAATGTATTTCATAATTGTATCTCTATGTAATTAACTATGAAGGAACGGGATTGTAGTGTGTAATAAAACAATCACACGTAATCAAATAACAATAACAGAGCACAAATAAAAACAAGGATTAAGTCGTATTAAATTAGTTAACACATCACGACATTTCCACCTCAAATCCCCCTGGTATTTCTTCTTGAAACCCCGTGGCCCTCCCAGGAATATAATGGCTGTTATCTCACACTTAATTTAATTTATCTTTTATCAGCGACCGGCCTTTGTATCAACACTTGTGTTTAACCCCCCCCCCCCCCCCCAACCCTCCAGCCATAAACCACTGCTATCTGAAGTCACGAATACAAAACTCTACAAGCATCTGTAACTCACTCACTGCTGCTAGTGGCAGCAGCATGTACCAGGGGTATGGTCTTTGCTTCGTACCCGAAAGATACCGCTAAGGATTAAGTCTATTAAATTAGTTAACACATCACAATTCCACATTAAAGTCCCCTGGTCTATTTTCTTACTTGCAACCCCGTAGCCCTCCCAAGACTATAATAATTTTTTTTTAATAACATAAAATTCCCTTTATTCATACCATAGGGGAAATTTGTATCTAGGGTTTTATCCAAGGGAAGAATGGAATAACCCAGGCGTCCGCCGCAGTGCAGCGCTGCAAATTGAGCTAGGGTGAGGTGACTTGCTCAAGGCCACACAACGCAGCGGCGAGTGATCGAACTCGGTACCTTTCGGGTACGAAGCAAACACCGTGCGCCACGTTGTCTGCCCCCTAATGGCTGTTATCTCTCAATTAATTTAATCTCTCTTTTATCAGCGACCGGCCTTTGTATCAACACTTGTGTTTAACCCCCCCCCCCCCCCCCCCCCCTATGAACAGCTGCTCTATCAGGTCACGAATACAAGACTATACAACTCTCTACAAGCATCTGTAACTCTGTAACTCATTTTCTGTTAGCGGCAGCGTGACTGAGATCTATGGTCTTTGCTTCGTACCCGTAAGATACCGATTTCGACTACCCGCCTCGCTGTGTGTGGCCTTGAGCAAGTCACTTCGTCCTAGCTCACTTGCGGCGCTACATTGCGGCTAACGCCTGGGTTATTCCAGTTTTCCCTAATAATTGACCCCAAAGACAAATTTTCCCTTGGGGGTGAATGAAGGGAATTTTATTATTATCATCATCATCATCATCATCATCATCATCATCATCATCATCATCATCATCATCGTCATCATCATCATCATCATCATCGTCATCATCATCATTATTATTATTATTATTATTATTATTATTATTATTATTATTATTATTATTATTATCATCATCATCATCATTTACATAATCATCATCATCATCATCATCATCATCATCATCATCATCATCATCATATCATTATATTATTATTATTATTATTATTATTATTATTATTATTATTATCATCATCATCATCATTTACATAATCATCATCATCATCATCATCATCATCATCATCATCATCATCATTATCATTAGCGGTGTGTGGATGACGAGATGGGGCGTATAGATGACTGGATAAGTCACAGAAACTGTTGGTTCTCTTGATCCGCTTTTGGCAAGGCATCTCCCAGTTTTCATTGAGCAAAAAAAAAAAAAACAAACAAGCAGACATATTTGTGGCCATGCGCTGCGGCTGACGCCCGAGCTATCCCAATCTTTGTTTGAACTAAACCATGAAGACAATTTCCCAATGGGATTGATAGAGGGAATGGCTTTACTTACTAGTTGCTTCTATTTATTACTTGCGGCTATGTGGTCTAGTGGTATGACACTTGCTTTCGGATCGGAAGGTCCTGGGTACGAGTCCCCTCGGCACATAGTTTAGTCCTTGGAAAAGGCTCTTTACTCACATTCTCTCACAGTACTCAGGTGTAAAATGAACACATAGCCGTTAAGAGCGTTGTCTTTGTTGGAAAAAAATTGTAATATCGTCATGTCTCGTTCTACATGTTATTGTTTCTGTTGGTCAGGGATCCTTTGTAAAACGCTTTGAGCACGTTTAGTGGATGTCACGCTCTATAAAAGCTCAATTTTTAATTCATTTTTTTATTGTCCATTGTAAATTCTGTTTCTCCGATCTCAAAAAGCAATGATTGAAGTTTATTCTGCTGTTCCCTGAGAAGGCGCATTAAAAAAAATTTCGCCAGAAAAAAGTTTATTCTGTCGTTTCCTGAAAAAAACGCATTTAAACAATTTTGGCCAGAAAACTCGTATCTCAAATATTGATCGATTTACAATGGCGCTCATCTAGTCCAAAACTCTCAAACCTGGGACTTCAAAGAAGGCGTCAAGGAAGTATCAAGTTTGAGAAGATTTTTTGGACAAGATTTTTATTTGTAGTCATTTTAATCGATTGATATCTGAAGGACGAATTTTCTGGACAAATTGTTGTAATGTGCTTTTCCAGAGACTGCGGCATTTATCTGTTTTTAAGTGGATGAAAAAAATTGACAACTCACAAAATTTGAACTAAGGTAGAAGTAAGTCTGTGGAATAGAAAGACCTACATTCGTTTTCAATTCAAGTTAATCCTGCAAATCAATGTGGAACAATAACGTCTTTGTGAGGAGATTGCATTTTTTGAGTGTGCCCAGGTGATCTTCATCAACTGAAACGAGCCTGGGAATATTTCCTATAACTAGAAAGGTGTGGAGTTTATTTACCAGTTAGTTAACTGCCGCACAGTGGAAAAACTCATATTTTAAAACTTTGACCAGAAAACTTATCCTTCAAATATCGATCGATTTACATGACCCTCATCTTGGAAAAAAAATAAAAACTCTCGCGAAATTTTCCTTGAAGTCCCAGGTTTGAGAATATGTTTTTCCAAGATGAGGGTCGTTTAAATCGATCAATATATGAAGTACGAGTTTTCTGGCCAATTTTTTGAATACGTGTCTTTTCCAGAGTTTGGCGGTTAACTGGTTGAAGAAAGCATGATAAACGTTAGATGTTTCAAGTGGATTGGAAATTATTTTAAATCATTTTAATATGGCCTTTAGATATGATTGTTTTACACCCTGATCAGGTGTGAAGGCAAAGATAGTTATTTTGTGCGCTATGTGGTCTAGTGGTATGACACTCACTTTCGGATCCGAAGGTCCTGGGTTCGAGCCTCGACCGGTACATAGTTGAGTCCTTGGAAAAGGCTCTTTACTCACGTTCTCTCACCGTACTCTGGTGTAAAATGAGTAAATGGCCGTTAACAGCTTTGTCCTGTTGGAAAAAAAATTTTAATCGCCAAGGAGG
Source organism: Berghia stephanieae (assembly GCF_034508935.2). Lineage (NCBI taxonomy): Eukaryota > Metazoa > Mollusca > Gastropoda > Nudibranchia > Aeolidiidae > Berghia > Berghia stephanieae. Next base: position 133,654,557 of record NC_088360.1, on the reverse strand, counting down.
CGTCATGTCTCGTTCTACTTGTTATCTGTTTCTGTTGGTGAGGGACGCTTTGTAAAGCACTTTGGGCACATTTAGTGGACATTGCGCTATATAAACGGTATTATGTCGGGATAATTTGGACCCCGAAAAAAGTGACTTTAGAATTAAATTGAGAGTAAACACCAATGGTTGAGCTTTTGCACTGTGAGAAATTGTCTTCATTCTCTGAGATAACATTGTGAGAAATTGTCTTCATTCTCCAACATAACGTTATGAGAAATTATCTTCATTCTCTAACATAACATTGTGAGAAAGAGTCTTCATTTTCTAACATAACATTATGAGAAATTGTCTTCATCTCTGACATAACATTATGAGAAATTGTCTTCATTCTCTAACATATCATTGTGAGAAATTGTCTTCATTCTCCAACATAACGTTATGAGAAATCATCTTCATTCTCTAACATAACATTGTGAGAAATCATCTTCATTCTCTAACATAACATTGTTAGAAATTGTCTTCATTCTCCAACATAACATTGTGGGAAATTGTCTTCATTCTCTAACATAACATTGCGCGAAATTGTCTTCATTCTCTAACATAACAAATCGAAACAAATCCAAGGTTTCATGTTTTGTCAATACATTCCATTTTTTGCACCTTAGTCATCCCGACATAACCCCGCTTTGAAACGATGGGTCACAAATACGTCACGAATGAAGACGACGATTACCAAAAGGAAACTAAAAAGTGAGTGGTTGTTAGATATGCTCAAGGAACCAAATGATTCTGTAAATAGTGTGCGCTTGGCTAAGAAGCTCACAACATTGCCATCCGGAAATAAAACGGACCAAAACACAAAACTATGTGTAACTTTGAACGTTTATAGATAGTAAGCAGATGACGTCACTCAGGCCTTTGTATTGTTTTTGCCATCCGCGTTTGTGAGTTGTTCTCACTAAACTGTATTGACCTGACTATAAAAGTTCATGGTTACACAGAGTTTGTGTGTTGGTCCGTTATACTTCCGGATGGCAATGTTGTGAACTCCTCGGCCAAGCGCATTCTATCTATAGTTTGGATAATACAGTTTAGTGAGATTTACTCATAAACGTGGATGGCAAAAAAACAAAACAATAACAAAGACTGGAGTGACGACATCTTCATTCTATCAAGACAGGAATATTTTCAAAAGTTTACTAAAATAAATTAGACTTCTTCTAGTGATAATATGTTCCACAAGTTACAATACGCTTCAACAGTAGTAACGTCACTTCCCTTGTAATGACGCGTGGTAACTTAGTAACTGGCTCTAAACTATCGGAGCAATGGCGGACGCCCTTATGAAATACTTCTCCGACGAGCAAAAAAAAACTGTATCCAGAGGAGAAAAACATTATAAATCTGATCATGTTTTGACTTTTATACATGACATATGAAAAAAGTTCTAGCTAGCATGAAGAACAAAAAGTACTGACTTTCTTTGTTTAGAACCAAGCTGCTCGTTGCTCGGCGATGTGACATCAGACCATTGAATCCTATTGGTAATAATCATCATTGTAATCATAATTACAATAACCAAGAAATAGGAATAAAGAATTTTATGATATGTGTGCATATTGTATGAAATTAATTAAATTAACATTGTAACAGAAAAGATTTCTTAATTGCACAGAGTCTGTATAAATACAACTCTATTATACTTCTGATTAAAACTGAATTGAGTTGAAAGAACACAGAAAACATTCCAGTTATTGATCACAGGTTTCATCCTATCATTATCGTCCTCTTTATTTTTGATTTAACTAGTATCTCCATCATCATCATAATCATCATCATTACCACCACCATCATCATCATCATCATCATCATCATCATCATAAACAACAACTTCAACAATAACATGACAACCACAACAACCACAACAACAACAACAACGAGGACATCAACAACAACAACGACCATGTCTCATCTCACTCAATTCCCAAGCTTCAGGTTTTGAAAACATCAGGACAACATTCCATACAGGATAATTTTCCCCTCAAATCCAATTATCAAATCGAAAAGCTGGCAAAGAACAAACAATGCCCTACCAACCAACTGCCCTCCTCTCACAAAACACTTTATTCTAATTTAAGCCCTCTTACCCCTAACATATCGATAATCGATAGCTCAGTTGGTAGCGCACTCGCTTCACACGCAAAAGGAGCAACATCAATCCCGGGTGCAGTCGAGCCTTTTTTCTGAACCCCCCCCCCCCTCCCCCAAGCCCCTGTCCACCCTGCAGTGGATGGATGATAGCTGCATCTGTTAGATTTGACGGAAAGTACTTTGCGATAGATAGCGCCTATCCAAAGAAAAGCAAGCAATTTGCTATTGTCCGTTTCACGCGTTCGAAACCGGGATAAACTCAGGTTCCTTGAGCCCAATGGCTCTGAAGTACTACTTTCTTATATCGGTAATTTAAGACGAATCCCTCCATGGCAAAATCTATAAAAACTAACACTTTTTCGAAATCTCAAGTTTAAGATTATTTAGCTCATTGGGGTCATCATCATCATCATCATCATCTTTGTGCGCCTTTGTGGTCTTGTGGCATGATACTCGCCTTTGGAACGGAAGGTCCTAAGTTCGAGTCCCGCTCTGAGAGGCGCATAGTTGAGTCGCTCTGAGAGGCGCATAGTTGAGTCCTTCGGAAAAGGCTCTTTACTCACATTCTCTCATTTTTAGGTGTACAATGAATACCTGGTCGTTAACAGCATTGTCTCTGTCCGAAGAAAAAAATGTAATGTCGTCTGACAGTCGTGATGTCTCGTCCTACATGTTGAGTGTTATTGTTGGCTAATGACCATTTATAAAGCGCTTTGAAAACGTTTTGTAGATATTGCTCTATAGATAGTATGCGTTTGACTACGAAGCTCACAACATTGCCATCCAGAAGTATAACGGACCAATACACAAAACGCTGTGTAGCCTTGAACGTATAAAGTCTGGTCAATACAGTCTTGTGAGAATTAATCATAAACGCGGATTGCAAAAATCAATCACAAAAACCTGAGTGACGTCAATTGCGTTCTATCTATAGATAGATCGAAGTTGACATCACTCCGGCCTTTGTTATTGTTTTTTTTTTTTTTTTGCCATCCGCGTTTATGAGTAGTTCTCACTTAACTGTATTAAGCAGGCTATAAACGTTTAAGGTTACACATAGTTATGCGTTTTAATCTGCTATACTTCCGGATGGTAATGTTGTGAGCTTCTTAGCCAAGCGCATACTATCTATATAAATGCCCAAGCTTTATAAATTTATCGATAGATGATATTTTATTAGGGTGAAAGTTTCTTTGCCAAAAACGAAAAAAATGGATGTTTTGTGGCTGAGGTCAGAGTACCACTGCCACTGTCTATCTCTACAGATGAAATTGACGTGTATTGTCTGTGCTTGGAGTGAGCTGATTGCTTTGTCACGCTCTCCGTCGCCCAGGGGCTTGGGGGGTTTCTATTTTGTGTGTCCTGTGAGGGATTATGTTTGTTGTGATTGGGGATGGAGTAAAAAGTCAGACGTCCATGGCAAATCTGTCAAAGTCTGATAAAACACATGACTTTGCTGTGGAAATATTTTAAAAAAAATTGAAATATCGGTCAATTAGAGTAATCTTCAATTTGTTAAGCATTTTAAGTCGTCGGATTAAGAACGTTTGACAAGATAGGGTTTTGTGGTATTTCGGTAAGACTTGGTTCGAGTCAAGCTTTGATCAACTCAAAGTTAAGTTCATGGAAAACGACTCTTTACTCACATTTTCTCACCGTACTCAGGTATAAAATGAGTATCTTGAGAGTAACACCATTGACCTGAGGCCAAAGTACCAGTACCTCACTGTCTATCTCTACAGATGAAATTGACGTGTTTTAATGTCTGTGCTTGGAGTGAGCGGCTTGCTTTGTCACGCTCTCCGTCGCCCAGGGGCTTGGAGGTTTCTATTTTGTGTGTCCTGTGAGGTTCTAATGTTTGTGTTGATTGTGATCACAGTCTGAAAAAACACATACAATTCTAAAATTGAGCATTTATATAGGGTAATGTCCACTAAACGTGCTCAAAGCGCTTTACAAGGGGTCCCTGGCCAACAGCAACACTTAACATGTAAGACGGGACATGACGCCTGTTAAGCGATATTATAATTTTTTTCGGACAGAGATAACGCTGCTAATGGCCAGGTACTCATTTTACACCTGAGCATGGTGAGATAATGTGAGTAAAGACCTTTTCCAAGGACTCAACTATGCGCCGAGCGAGGCTCGAACCCAGGACCTTCCGATCCGAAAGCGAGTGTCATACCACAAGACCACATAGCCGCACATGTTTTACTTTAGCCAGTCTTTGAAAAAAAATAATAATTCAATTATTGATGACACTCAATTTGATAATCATTCTTAAACCCAGTCTTTCTACAAGTCTTGGGTTTAAGAACATTTGGCAAGATAGGGCTTTGCAGCCAATCTGCAAGACCTGTAGGTCCCTAGTTCGAATCACGCTCTGGTCGGCGAAAAGTCGAGTCCCTTGGAAAAAGGCTCTTTACTCACATAATCTCAACGTACTAATGTATAAAACGAATAACTGGAGATTAACAGTAGTGTTGATCTTTTTTCTAAGACATTCATCATCATCATCATCATTGCCTTTTTCACCCTGGGTCAGGGTTATAGGCCACAGACAAACAGTTTCCATCCTTCTCTAACCCGAGCTAACTTTCCAGAAACTCTTCGGTCGCCCAAGCTAAAAAAAGGATTTGGTTTGTCTGCGTTGAAGACATTAATTAATTATAATACATAACGTCTGCAGGCGTCAAGTCTCGTCCAACCTCTTCAGTTTTGATTTTGACTTTAAATACATTGTGGAACATTTTGAGAAAATTTTAGTGGGCATAGTACAATATATATATAGCTCAACTTTTTTTATCTCTCTTATTTATCAATATTGAAAGTTAACCATTTCTGACCAAAATGAAAGAATTCCCGTTTTTTCAAACTACAACATAAAAAAACTGCTGTACTCTGGGGAAAAAAACACGCATTTAAAATTTGGCCAGAAAACGCGTCACACAAAATTAAATTATATTGATCGATTAAAATGGCCCTCATCTTGGCAAAAAAAAATAATTTCCCAACCTGGGACTTAAGAGGTTTTGGTGAGATGAAGGTCGTTTAAATCAATCTATATTCGAAGGGACGAGTTTTCTAGCCAAAATATTAAATACGTGTTGTTTGTTTTTCAGAGTACGAAAGTACAGAGATAATCATGTTGCAATTAATTCCAGATTGCCCTGGGGTTCGGGTTAGGGCTGGGACACAATGGATAAACAGTCGGCAGGTTTCTGTTTGTTTCCACAATCCGTTGTAACTTGTTTGTAATGAGTGTAGTTGTTCGGGGTTATGTCAATAATATTGATAGATGGATAGTCGGATTGATGGTGTTTGGGATAATGAACGCAACGAACCGGTATATACAATGATAGATTATATGAGGCCCTACCGATTCAAACCGGGATTGATGATGTGTGTTAATATAAAATATTCATAATATCCGCCTGCTGGATATGACGTACCAATACACAAAACTATATATAATACTGAGCGTTTATAGTCTGACTGAGCTAATTTAGTGAGTACTTGTTATAAAAATGGCTGTCTAAAAATAATAGAAAAGCTGAGTGGTATCAACTTCGTTCCTTCTTTTGAGTCGGATTGACAATGATACATGACATTGATTTCATAGACAAAAAAAATCATAAAGAATTTTCGGATGAGGTTTATATAATATGTTTTATTGAGTTTTATGAATATGTTTTACCTATAAATATAAAAGTACTTTGTGGTATAATTACATCCTATCCAAAGGGTAACAAGTAATTGTAATTTTACATATCCATTTTACGCTATAGAAACCGGGATAACTCCGGATCCATCGGCTTAATGGCTCTCTGGAAAGGGGATTATTTTTATACATGATTTTTTCCCCTTACGGATACAATCGAGTACCCAATACCCGGGTTTCTTGGTCGCGGATCGAGTATTACCGGAAAGGTAATCGCATCACAACTCTTCAATCTTGTGGTTCCTTTGACACCAAAAAGAAACAACAGAGAAGACGTTCGAGTACCCGGGTTTCTTGGTCGGGTCGAGTATTACCAGGTAGGTAATCGCATCACTACTCTCCAATCTTGTGGTTCCTTTGACACCAAAAAGAAAGAAAAGAGAAGACTAACTTTACCTCATCTTAAATGGCTTAGTGCTAGGAGCCACAATTTGCCTGGACATTTCCTTCTATTTCAACAGTCATTGGCTACACTGAGGTGTTCTGGAAAAACACATTATATTTAGCTAAAAGTTTGGCCAGAAAACTCGTCCTTCAAATAAATATCGATCAATTTAAATTACCCTCGTTTTAGCAAAAAAAAAATTAAAAAATTCAAACCTGAGACTTCTCAATCAATCGATATTTGAAGGACGAGTTTTCTTGTCAAATTTCTAAATATTATGTGTTTTTCCAGAGTACGGCAGCACAGTCCTGGCCTCTGCCGTTGCCTTGGAAAACGGATGCCTGATACTGACCAAAAAATGTCGTCACAAAAGAAGACGACGATCACCAAATGCAAGTCGTGAAAAGTGATCTGTTAGAAGTGCTCAAGGAAACAAATTATATGATTCCATTGGTAGAGCAATTGATCCCAACATCTACGTTTTCTTTTTTGACGATTTTTGGGTTAGTGTCAGGCCGTAGCATTCGTTAAGTTATAGTCTGACACTGAAACCCAAAAAGACTTGCATTTTGAAGTCATTATTTGCTTTTTGCACCGCCTAGTGAGTTTTCGTTACTAGTACTCATGGAAACAAGTAATCCCATTGGTTGAACTACTGAATACAACTCACGATTTGTTTTCTTTTGTGGCCAAAGACTATCATTTTGACGTCATTGTTTGGTCAGTGTCAGGCTATATAAGTTAACGATGGCTACGGTCAGACTTTCAGTTCACGAAGACTACGCCTCGGCCCATAGAGCCGGAGGAGTGCCATCCAATTTCGTTCTTCTCTTTCTCCTTTTCCGCCATCCTACATACACCATGTTGTTTTGGTCATTCCTTTTCCAGCATCAAATATGTGCAGATGGAAACCTGGAAACACTGATACCTGCCAGAAATGTCAGGCAGCCCCAGAGACCAGCCATCACATCGTCCTCTACTGTCCAGTCATTAAACTCGAAGATGACTACGAAACCGTCCTTAGGGCGAAGCTGGGTTGACGAAATAAAAGTGGAAGTGTAGCCTACTACTACTACTACTACTACTACTACTACTACTACTACTATTACTACTACTACTACTACTACTACTACTACTACTACTACTACTACTACTACTGCTACTACTACTACCAGTAATACTACTACTACTACTACTACTACTACTACTACTACTACAACTACAACAACTACTACTACTACTACTACTACTACTACTACTTTCCCTCTATTTCCCTCTGGAGTCCAATCCATGATACTACATAATGTTACTTTCGTCGTGAAGACAACAGAATGTTTTGTTTTTCTGTGTTCTATCTTCAGGACATACCCATGTAGCACTGACACTTGTGTATATAAACCACTGAATACAGCAATGTTCTGCCATGTCTTTTGTTTACATTACTCACTACTTGTTTATTATCGGAGAGGACATTAGACCACGGTCAATACACACACGAGTTTGGCAATAGCCAAGCGTTATGCAATAGCAAAACTGTCTAGTATCGTGCAGCTTTCATGTCTAGTGGTAAGACACTCGCCTACCTGTGAAACGTGGATCCCTGGTTCAATTCCAACTCCAGGCGGCTCAAAGTTGGATCTTCGGAAAAGCTTCTTTACTCACATTGTCTTATCGCATTCAGGTAAAATGAGTACCTGAGCGTTGCTGTTCGTTTCGAGCCCCTTGCAAAGAGCCACTGGTATCAGTATAACGTAATAGATCATCTACAATTGTAACGTATATAACTTTTTTAAAATGGTAACATTTAATTTTCTGTTAATTCTCATCTCAAGCACCTTTTGTAAAGCACCATTGAACACGTGCAATGAGATTGACGCTCAATAAATTACATTATCATATTTTTTGTTTGTGCACAGTAACCTACGTATTTCACAAGTTAATAAATTACAAACAACCAATGGCCTATGCCCAAGGTGATAAACAGATGTTCTCTTTTTTCTATAACATATTAGAATGTATGAGTACAACGGACTTCCTGTTTGACGTCATCACGGTGATGTCCGTTGTATCCACAAAGATAAGGTTGATGACAATCGGTTGTTGAGGTTGACCATTTCTAAAATCGTACCACGGATATCCTTTATTTTTACTTCCAAAAAAGTTATTTCAGCGTACTTTGAAACATCACGTATTTAATTTAGAATTTTGGCCAGAAAACTTGCCCTTTAAATATCGATCGATTTATATGACTCACATTTTGGCAAAAACTCTCAAACATAAAGATTTCCGTAGGTCTCAGGTCTGAGAGATTTTGCCAAGACGAGGTTAATTTTAATCGATCGATGTTTGAAGGGCGATTTTTGTGGCCAATATTTGAATTACATGTGGGTTTATTTTTCAGAAAACGGGAGTATACTAACTAGATAGAATCGGGAAGTTAAAAACATAAAAGCAGTGGATAAATACCAGAAGAGTTAAAAATCCACCACCTGTGGTGAGCAGCTGATGTGGGTGTTTCTGTTTGACGTTGTGTCAGATACGAGACGTCATCGGTGATCTGGTACCACGAGACTGTCGTAAACCTTTCTATTTGGCCAGATAACTGTTATCTTCATACGTAACCCATCGTTTCAAAACGATATGAAGTCGGGATTAACCATGAAATGAGCTTAGAGATTTTATATAGAGCAATATCCACTAAACGTGCCCAAAACTCTTTACAGGGGGTTCCTGGCCAACAGCAACATTTAACATTTAGCACGTAACGTGGCTCCTGTTAGGCGATATTACACTTTTTCCGGAAGAGACAACACTGTTAACGGCCAATTACTTATCTGACACCTGAGTACGGTGAGATAATGTGCATAAAGAAGAGCCTTTTCAAAGGACTCAACTATGCGCCGAGCAAGGCTCGAACCCAGGACTTTCCTAACCGAAAGCGAGTGTCATATACCACTAGACCACATCGCCGCACAAAAAATAAGCTAATGATTTTAAATTGACTTTTAAGGGTCCAAATTCTTCCCAACATCATACCGTGTTGAGACGGTTGGTTACAAAATATAATGGTATATTGATGTTAACTCCAACTCTCCAAAAGGTCTCAGGTTCAACACTTTTGACAATTTGGAGGCCACCTAAATTAAATCGGGGGTCGCAGTAGTTCAATCGATAGAGCACTCGCTAAGGGACTGTGCTAGATTTCGATGAAGCATAGCTTTTTTTTCTGACCCCCTTGTCCACTCGGCAGTGATTGGGTAGCTGGGTCTGTACGTTCTGGCGGAAAGTACATTGCGATACTGGCAAGCAATTGCTATTGTCCGTTTTACCCTCTAGAATCCGGGATAGACTCCAGTTCCATTGGCCGAATGGCTCTTAAAGACTATTTTTTATAATAGAACGAAGATTTTGAACTCATTGAAAAAGAAACTATTTTCTTATTGTACGACAGGCAACTTTGAAGGTATATAATCTTTTTTTTTAATGAGCTATTATATAACGCAATATCCACTAAATGTGCTTAAAGCACTTTACAAGGGGTCCCTGGCCAACAGCAACATTTTACATTTAGGACGGGACATGACGCCTGTTGGGCGATATTACATTTATTTTCGGACAGAGACAACGCTGTTAACGGCCAGGTACTCATTTTACACTTGAGTACGGTGAGAGAATGTGCGTAAAGAGCCTTCTCCAAGGACTCAACTATTCGCCAAGCGAGGCTCGAACCCAGGACGTTCTTAGCCTTAGAAAAATAAGTAGTCCTCCAGAGCCATTTGGCCCATGGAGCCGGAGTTTATCCCGTTTTATAGATAAGTTTGCGCTTGACTAAGAAGCTCACAACATTGCCATCCGGAAGTATAACTAAACGGACCAACACACAAAACTGGGTGTAACATTGAACGTTAATACAATTTAGTGAGAAATTATTACTCATAAACGCGGATGGCAAAAAGCAATAACAAAGACCCGAGTGACGTCAACTTCATTCTATCTATAGCGTGAAACAAACAATAACAATTGCTTACTAGTCTATGGATAGGTCTCTAGTCGGCCACAAAGTACTTTCATCCATATCAAAGAGACCAGTTACTCAATGTACACCTGTGTACGGTGAGAGAATGTGAGTAAAGAGCCTTTTCCAAGGACTCAACTATGCGCCGAGCGAGGAAGGATCCCAGGACCTTCCGATCCGAAAGCGAGTTCTATACAACAAGACCACATAGTCGCACAAGCTAACCAATCACTGCTAGGTGAACAGGTGGGTCACACAAAAATCTTGACCTGTAGTGTTTTGAACTGAAGAAACAAAACTGGTGACTATTCCAACATTTCTCGATTTGTTGCAAGGCGAAACATCCTTCCGGAAACCAGTTTCTTAGTCCTTCAGAGCCAAAGACCTATGTAGCCGGGGTTTATCCACGTTTCAATAGCGTGAAACGGACAATAGCAATTGCTTGCTTACCTTTAGATAGGACACTAGTCTATCGCAAAGTACTTTCACCAGATATGACAGACAGAACCAGCTACCCATTTACTGCTTGGTGAACAGGTGGGTCACACAAAAATCTTGACTTGTAGCATTTTGAACTGAAGAAACAAAACTCGTGATAATTTCAACAACATTTCTCCATAATTTGTTCCTAACTAGCCGAGACATCTTTCCCGGAATCCACCGACCCTATGAAACATTTTTCAAAATTTGTCTGAGATTTGAAACAAAAAATCTCTTTGTTCATTCATTCGAGTTATTAATGTAACTTTTTGTTATGTTTTGTTTTTTTTGTTTTTATTTTGTATTTCGATGAGATTTCCAAACCAATTTCCATCTTCAAGTGGCCATTGCTGGAAGTGAGTCAAGTTTTAAAGAGAGTTGGATCATAAAAGCAATTGAGACGAAGAGCAGCCTACTTCTATACTAGCTACCTTACTTTGAAAAAAAAAAACACATTATGAAAAATTGTTGGCCACAACATTCGTCCCTCATGAATACGTACTGTACTGGCTGTGTCGGCTGTTGTTGTTGAGCACGTGTCGTAGATATTGCGCGATATAAATACTCAAGTCCTTCAATAATGGTAGAGATAGAAAGAAGTTGACGTCACTCAGGTCTTCGTTATTTTTTTTTTTTTTGTTTTGTTTTGTTTTTTTGCCATCCACATTTAAGAGTAATTCTTACTAAACGCTATTGCACTATAGAAATGCTCTGATAGTTTAGTTGTTTTTTTTCTGCTCAAAGTGAGAATGGGATGTTTTGTCAGACTCGATGTGTAGAATCCCTATGATGATTAGGTTAATGTGCGGCTATGTGGTCTAATGGTATGGCACTCGCTGTCGGATCGAAAGGTCCTGGGTTCGAGCCTCACTCCGTGCATAGTTGATTCCTTGGAAAAGGCTCTTTAATCATATCCTCTCACCGTACCCATGTGTAAAATGAGTACATGGCCGCTAACAGCGTTGTGTTCTGTAAATTGTAATATCGCCTAATAGGCGACATGTCCCCTACTACATGTTGAATCATCCTGTTGGTCAGTGACCCCTTTTAAAGCGCTTTAAGCACGTTAAGTGGATATTGTGCTATATATAAATGCTCTAATAATCTACTGATTTGTTTTATGAGCAAGATATTTTCTGTCCAAAGTGAGAATGGGATGTATTGCCAGACCAATATTGTAGAATCCCTATGATGATGACTTCATTAACGAATGTTATTGTCTTGCTAATGATATGTTAATGGGAGTGTTTCATCTCATCGACAATCGTGTTGATAGCATGAAGAGTTTGATGGATTACTGGGGGTTACCAATTTCAATGAAGACAAATGGAAAAATGGATTTGTTTAAAGGGTTTAGATAAAATTTACGGGCGTGGGACTCTGAAAAAACAACACCAACACGTATTCAAAATTTTGGCCAGAAAACTCGTCCTTCAAATATCGATCGATTAAAATGACTTTCATCCTGGCAAAAACTCCCAAACCTGGGAATTCGCTGAATTCCCAGGTTTGAGAGTTTTTGAGAGTTTTTGTCAAGATGAGAATCATTTTAATCGATCGATATTTGAAGGACGAGTTTTCTGGCCAAAATTTTAAATAAGAGTTAATTTTTTAGAGTATACCACATAGTAGAATGGGTTCATTAAACGCTTTGATTTTCTGTCACTTTTGCTTTGATGGGTTAGAATAGATGTAACAACAGCTACGACTGTTATGGTTGTTTTATTTACGAGATTTCCTTCCGACCATTTCTCACACAAATAACGTATATATTCGGAGGTCTGGAAAGCTTTGGTGGTAAAGCAAGCACCTTGCGACCAAAGGAAATTGTATCGATTCCCGGGTGCAATTGTGGGTTTTTTTCTGACTCATCTATTTATCCTGCTGTGATTGGTAGCTGGGTCTGTCAAACCTGGTAGAAAGTACTTTTCAATGTTCTGGCATCTTTTCCTAATGCTAACATGCAGTTGTTACTGTCTTTTTACGTAATAGATATCGGGGTACCTTACCTTACCGGACTTCCGTCTTCCTACAGAGGTTGAATGTCATGGAACGCCATTCTTCACGCGAAAGGGCCATTCCCGAGCAGACGGTTGCCGGTTGTTGCCTCCATATTTGCTGTCCAGGACATCCTTGGTTTGCCCCGTGTCTTTTTGTCAGCTACTTTTCCCTCTAGCACTGATCTTTCGATTGTGTTATGTCTCCGAATGTGTCCATATAGTTCAGTTTTCTCATTTTAACTTCTGCCAACAATTTTCTGGACCTTTGGCCTGCATCAATAAGAACCAGAATGTTTGATTTCTTTCTGGTCCACGGTATTCTCAGAATTCTGAGAATTCTGAGATATCGTGATAAACTTTAATTTTTAAAAATGCATTTAAACTCATTGGTATTTAATGGATTCTGTACTGTACAAACGCTCTTGTTTGATTTTTATCTATTCCAATTGTCAATGACAGGGCTCATTCTAAAATCCAGTTCTGTTTTAGTTTATTTTGTTTTGTTTTTTTTGTTTTTTTTTTTTGTTTTTTTTGGTTTGGGTCGGGGGGGGGGGGGGTGGAGACCTGAATGGAAATAAACTTGAGATAGTCGGTAAATTTGATTGTTGCACTGTGCAACAAAAGAAAATCTAAGTGATTTGTTATTGTAAACATATCAATTAACCCCCCCCCCTTCCCCCCCAAAGAGAAATGGAACAAACTAACCAAAACACTCAGGTGTGGAAGGGTATGAGCCGTGACGAATATTGTAAGATTTCTAGTATTTTTTTAATGTACAGGCGGTATGTACTGTATAAAATGTAAATGTCACTTCCTCTGTATAGCTTGTTGGTGTAGCGAACGTACGAAACATCGTTATGCGCATTGAGCATGGTACATTGGTAACCATACTCTATGGAAATGAACAAATTGAAGAGGTAACTGAACTGGTTTAACTACGTTAGATAGAATTTGATGAAGTCTTCCATCACCAAACGTTATTTAATGAAGACGTTTCTTTTTACTCAACAACGTGATAATTGATGTCTTTCATCGCTCACCTTCCCCGTTCTATCTAATTGGATTTTGGTTCTTTATTTCTTCCATTCGCCCTGTTCTCATATGCCTGAAGGCTTCATTTATTGTGTTCTACCTTACTCAAAATATAAAATGTTAAAAAACATTTTGGCCAAAAAACTCGTTTTTAACATTGGCGTAATATCAATCCATTAAATGACTCTCGTCTTGTCGAATGCTCTCAAACCTGGGACTTCGCGAAGTACCAGGTTTGAGAGTATTCGACAAGATGAGGGTTATTTTAATCGATCGATATTTGAAATTCGAGTTTTATGGCCAAAGTTGGCAAACGTGTTTGCTTGTTTTTTTCAGGGTTCGGATCATTGTAATAGGTAAATGTAACTTTCATTATAATTTGTATCTATTTAATTGTACAATGACAAAACAATTTATTTTCATTTTTGGTAGAAAATGAAAATGTTGACTTCTTGTTTTGATAGAATATGATGAAAACAAGCCTTAAATTCGAAGTTTTATGGAAGTCTTGGGTTTAAGACTATTTTGATATGTTCAGGGTTATTTTAGTCATCATCATCATCATCATCATCATCATCATCATCATCATCATCATCATCATCATCAGCATCACCACCATCATCATCATCATCATCATCATCATCATCAACACCATCATCATCATCATCATCATCATCATGGTCATCATCATCATCATCATCATCATCACCATCATCATCATGATCATCATCATCATCATCATCACCATCATCATCACCATCACCATCATCATCACCATCATCATCACCATCATCATCATCATCACCATCATCATCATCATCACCATCATCATCATCATCATCATCACCATTATTATCATGGCTTATCCATCCTGGAAATGGTCTCGGCAACTGCCAACCGAAACAAGCTTCTGCCCTGCGCCATCCTTCCACATTCAGTCACCGTCTTATTCATCCATTCACTGATGTCTTGTGACCATCTTCTTCTTGGTCTCCCTCTCCCTCTTTTTCCCTTCACAATTCCTTTAAGAAAATGTTTTTTTTTCAAGGGCGTCATGTCTCGTGATATGTCAAAAAAAGCAAGCTTTAGTTTCTGTATCATCTTGATGAGATTCTCCCCGATGTCCAAGGGACTCTTTCACATTTTTGTTAGGTTCCTTTGCTGTCCAGGGAATGAGAATTTTCCGGTAGCATTTCATTTCAAATGCATTGATTTTATACTCATCGTTTGTTGTTTTTTTTTTGTTTGTTTGTTTGTTGTTTTTTTGTTTTTTGTTTTTTTTTTTTTGTAATGGTCTATGATTTTGGACATAATCAATCAATATCAACAGTAATCGTTCAGATCCATTTGACTTATAGAGCTGGAGTTATCCCGTTTTCTATAGCGGACAATAATATCAATTGTTTGCCACCCTTTGGACAAGACATCAGTCTATCACAAAGTACTTTCGCCAGATCAAACTTACCCAGCTACCCAATGACAACTGGATGAAGTCAGAAAAAAATCTCGACTTCATCAAGGATCGATCTTGATCCCTCCCTTTGCGTGTGAAGCGAATGTTCTATCAGCTGAGCTATACGGAACCCCTCCATTCATCCATATAATAATACAACGTAATGTAAAACAGACATTCTAGATCCAAAATTTTTTAAAAGTGTTTTGTTACTTTTCGTTGGTTTTGAGGCAGGAGGTGATTTGTCTCAATACATTATGTACGTCATGGCGTGAGGCATGGGTGAAACATTTGACGGTGGACCGACGGTGGGCGGGGCGGGGATTGAGGGCAGGGCCAGGAGGGTGGGGGGGTGGGGGGGGGGGGGGGTCGAGGGGGTAAGTGATTGATTATTACTGGACTCAATATTATAATGCACAGGCTTGTAATGGATAAGTTAAGTATGGTGTTGAAGGATATGATTGGATGTAGATATTACACGCGTGCCTTTCACAGATTCATTTACTTTTGTTCGGCTATTATTTATTTATTTATATATTTATATATTTATTCATTTATCCATTCATTAGTTCGTTTATTTTGCTACACTTTCTTTTTTTCTACGTTGACGTTGCTTTATTATTTGGCCATTTTTTGTTTGTCTTTTTATAATTTTAGTTTCTTTAAATTCGTTTTTCTTTTGTTTTCTTTTCTTTTTGTATTTATTTGAATGTAGAAATTGAGTAACATTTCAAAGCAGATTTAAGCTTTAAACGAAGATAGATGGACGTTCCGGGTTTCCCCTTTTGTCAACAAAAAACGATGAATGAAACATTAAGAACGAATGAGAGATTATGGGAGGATGATAATTATATGATAATGTGAAATAATGAAGCAGGATAGCGCCGCCATTGTTGTTGTTATTGTGTGGGAAATGTTGAGACGAGTGAGTGAGTGAGCCCAACGAATGGAGCACGTAGGAGACAGATAAAAATCATATTCCACAGCTCCGAGTCTTCTTGTTTACAATACGTATGTCACGAGATAAGCATCGTGACGATGAACACAGTATCAAATGCTACCGATAAACAGATATATTGGTAATTAAATAGTTTACATTTGCTTATCAAGCCACGCACACTGCCGTTGTTTTTAAAAGCACAGTATATGCAATGTTTACTATATAGCACATACTGTGTTCTTTAATAAAACGGCAGCACACATAACACGGCATAAGGCGAAGGACAGGCCTTGTAACAATATCATACTATGTGAGCTTTAGCTTTTATATAATGTAGTTCAATATCCACTAAACGTGATCAAAATCCTTTACAAACTGTCCCAAGCCAACAGCAACACTTAACATGTAGAACGAGACGTGACGCCTGTTAGGCGATATTACAGAGCGTTTTTTTTTCGGACAGAGACAACGCAGTTAACGGCCAGGTATTCAATTTACACCAGACTATTAACGTTCATGGATACACATAGTTTTGTGTGTTGGTCCGTTTTACTTCCGGATGGCAATGTTGTGAGCTTTTTAGACAAGCGCAAAGAATATTGCCATTTTCCCGTAATCAATTCAACTCATTTATTATAGAAAACATGTGAAACCCCATGTCCAATACATAATATTGCTTTCCCAAACGCCTGTGGCCCCTTGCTCGTCTGAACTCAACTGACCTTTAAAGGTCAAGCGAATCATTTCAAATGCAAAAAGTCCCATCTACATCTGAATTAAAGAATATTGTTTATTTCATGCCAAGGTCTCAACCCGACGTGTACATATATACAGGTCTGACATCCGAAACCACTTATGGGCCTAGTTTAACATTTAACACTGTTGTAATGAACAATATTTTGCGTCATTTTTTTTTTTTTTTTGAGATTTCCTTTACAACAATGAGCCCATAAGGAATTGGGCTATCAGACCTGCAAATAAGTGCGCGTCGCCACAACCCCATCTCTCCATCTTCCCTGCTTGATTGAGTTTGAGAAAGGAGTTTTGTGCGGCTATAATGTGGTCACGTGGTATGACACTCGCATTCTAATTGGACGGTCCAAGGATCGGGCCCCGCTCAGGACGACGCATAGTTGAGACCTTTTGAAATTGCTCTTTACTCATATTATTCTCTCACCGTACACAGGTTTAAAATGAGTACTTTATCGTTGATTAACATTGATGTCTCTACCGGTAACACGTGCTACGTACGATCAAAGGGATAGAGATCAATCCGAGATTGACTCCCCCCCCCCCCACCCTTCCTGTCCACCCAGCTATGGTTAGGTAGCTGGGTCTGTTAGATCTCGCGGTAAGTACTTCTCAATAGACAATCGATATCAAAAGGTAACACAAGCAATTGGATTGAATAGTCTGATGTCACGTCGCCCAGCAACGTCGGCCATCGTGGTTCTATTCAAAGAAAATCGGTACTTTTTATTCATCATGCTGGCTAGAACTTTTCATGTCTTGTGATCAGATTGTGTAAAAGTCATAAAACATGATCAGATTTATAATGTGTTTTTTTCTCCTCTGGATGCGCTTTTATGCCCGTCGGAGAAATATTTCATAAGGGCGTTCGCCATTGTTCCGATAGTTTAGAGCCAGTTACTAAGTTAGCATGCGTCATGACGAGGGAAGTGACGTTACGACTGTTAAAGCGTATTGCTTGATGCTATAGATATCGAGATAAACCGCAGCCATCGTGAACTTATAGCCTGACACTGACCAAAAAATGACGTCAAGATGCCAGTCTTTGGCCACAAAAGAAAGCAAATCGTGAGTTGTATTCAATAGTTCAACCAATGGGATCACTTATTTCTATGAGCACTACTAACGACAGCTCACTAGGCGGTGCAAAAACCAAATAATGACGTCAAAATACCAGTTCTTTTAGGGTTCAGTAGCAGGCTTTCAGTTAACGATGGCTACGGAAAAACTCCGGATCCATGGGCCTAATGGTTCTGAAGGTCTATCCCAACGGCAGTGATTAATCAAGCACCCACTTGATCTGTCAGAAATTACTTAGCGATAGACTAAAAATATAGTCAAAATCTTCAAACACGAGCAATCCATTAATGTCATTCGTCGTTTGATGCTACAGAAATCGGGACAAACTTCAACTTAATTGACCAGCAGAATTTTTTGACCAATCAAAGCATGAAATTTGTGACACATCTTCACACGTGGTCGGACAAACATAGTTGTTTGTTTATAAACAATAACGTGAATGAAATCGACATATCTTACTCCTGTTCATTGTTATTGTTTTCATACCGCCAAATGGGTGACTAGTTATTGCACAATTTGCTCGACCATTTTATAAACGCTTAAGTTTGCACATAATTTTATGTGTCGGTTCTATTATTGAGCAGGGATAGAACAGTGGGTATTGTCATGGTCTCAAGTGAGTAAAGAGCTACTCGACTATGCATAAAGATATATGTAGAATGAGGCCCCAGAATTTACTAGTTACTATAAATGAAAAACAATTAACGATTTGTTTACAATGAAATAAAAATAATAATGAAATTTAATTAAAAGAGATAAACAGTGATCGTGGCAGTTACAAATAGAGATATGAATATTTTACGTAACTTATGATAATATGTCAGGTTCATAAGTTTACGTTTCCAGGCAGTTGATGGGCTTGGATGATCTATTCCTCTGATAACAGGATTGGACTCGTAAAATTCCACTTCCAGGCAATTGGTAAGAGGTTATATTGTAGTACAGCGGGCTTGGGTTTGATCCTTGAAGATTATACAATCAAAGTTAAAAGCTCCGGCGTCTTAATGGTGTAGATATAATATCTACAAAGTCCCAAAAGATAAAAATCTTCCAGTATATATATAGGAATAGAGCGACTGGCCGTCCGGCATAGATTGTGGAGAGAAAGTGAGTGTCGAATGTTAGACCTATCAGCTTTTATAATAAGTGGCTACGTGACAGAATGTAGAACGAAAAGTATTCACTAATTAGAAATTAATTCGAGGGAAGGCTATAAAAGGAAAGACGATCTAATATTAGAAGGTAAAGTTTATCTAAGCCTACCGAAATATAACTGGAGTGAGATGAATTCAGTTCTTAATAAAATAAAATTTAATAAGATAATTGTGAACAATCTTTACTGTGACAGGTATTATACTTAGACACATACCATCAATAGTAAAACCCGTGCAGATCGCTATGTTTATCAATCACTGCCATTGTTTACATTATGACGACTGTCCGAGAGGCGTGGTTATCTATGTGTCTATAGATAGTTCGAAGATGACGTCACTCAGGTCTTTGTTATTGTTTTTTGCCATCCGAGTTTATGAGTAATGCTCACTGAACTGTATTAACCGGACTATAAACGTTCATGGATACACATAGTTTTGTGTGTTGGTCCGTTCTACTTCCGGATGGCAATGTTACGAGCTTCTTAGCCAAGCTCATACTATCTATATATGCCTTACAACTCTTAACTCTTTCCTCACCGACCATAATTTTTTAACTTTTAACGAAGTGTATCATAGAAAGAATACAAAAATTGATTCAAACTCAAAAGCAACCCTAACCCTACATATCTAGCTACTACACATTATGTTGTGCAGAAAAAAAATTAAAAGTTTTACAAAAACAGCATTGAGTTCCTATAACTATACCAAAGATTTTTCTTCAATTTGTGTGATGTACTATACAAATCTGAAGGAGAAAAATGGTCCTAGTATCGTAAGAAACCTGACTAAACTATTCCTATGGTTGGTAATGAAAGTTAAAGGAAAATTAAACACCAAAAAATCACGGTCAATAGATAGTTCGAAGATGACGTCACTCAGGTCTTTGTTATTGTTTTTTGCCATCCGCGTTTATGAGTAATGCTCACTGAACTATATTAACCTGATTATAAACGTTCATGGATACACACAGTTTTGTGTGTTGGTCCGTATACTTCCGGATGGCAATGTTATGAGCTTCTTAGCCAAGCGCATACTATCTATAGGATTCGATAGTCTGATGTCACGTCCGCCCAGCAACCATCACTATTTATTCTTCATGCTGGCTAAAACTTTTTCACAAGTCATGCGATCAGAATGTATAAAAGTCAAAACATGATCAGATTTATAATGATTTTCTCCTCTGGATACATTTTTATGCTCGTCGGAGAAGTATTTCATAAGGGGGCGGTGATGGAGATAATGGCGTCCGCCATTTGTTCCGATAGTTTAGAACCAGTTACTATGCATCTTTACGAGAGTAGTGACGTCACGACTGTTGAATACCTATTTTGGTGACCTAACCAAAATTATCCCATAGAAATCCATAGAAATGTTTATTTCACTGAGGCCACTGTATTTTGTTTTCTTAACTCATCTCGCCAAGAGTATCCCCGCTGATTTGTGTAGATACCTAATAGATATAGAGCCAAAATAAGACCAGGGAAGAGTGACCGACAGACAAACTGACCGTTTGGAGTTTTAGGTGAAGGGAGGGGATGAGGAGTGTGTGTGTGTGTGTGTGTGTGTGTGTGTGTGTGGGAGGAGGGGGGGGGGTTAGATATCAAATCTATTCAATATCTACCACTTCTCTCACCACCCCCCTCCTCTTTCTCTCTTCACCCCTCTCCCCTCCCTTGACAACCCAGCCTCTCGTAAGTTGGTTGGCATCCCTGCCTTATCAGGAAAATGTCTCTCCTTATCGTGATTCAGAGACAGAATTTACCCTTACTTTATAGTACTTTTACTATACTTTATACTGCCGTGTACTGACGAAACACCTTTTTGAATATTTGGCCAGCAGAAAAAAAAACCGTTTCCTTCATTTATCAAAAGATTAGGAAAACCCATGATTCTTTTAAATCAGACACTTTTAAAAATTCGTTCGGAAGTCTCCGGTTTAAGACTATTTGACAAGTTGGTGGTAGGTGGTAAGTGAATACAAGAAGTAAAATATAAGTTTTCTGGCCAAAACTGAAAACGGTGTTTTATACTTGTAAGATTGGTGCATTTATATGCTGCCTTACTCTAAAAAAAAAAGACGAATCTAAAAATTTGGCCAGAAAATGTGACAGTCAAATAACGATCGATTAAAATGGCCCTCACTCATCCTGGCAAAGACTCTCAAAACCGGGACTTGGTGGATGTCTTTAAAGAAGTCCCAGGGACCGGTGTGTCTTTTTTACGAAACCCGCCGAAACCACCGATAACCATAGTCTCAGGTTCACTCCCAACAGTTGTCTACTTCCCATAACTTTGCCGGATATTGTCGGGTTTCTCCGAGTTTCGACGGGTTTCGTAAAAAAGCACTAATTGCTTTTTTTTACGAAACCCCCCGAAATCCAGTCCCAGGTTCACTCCCCAGTGGTGTACACTTCTCTGAGTCCCAGGTTCACTCCCCACTGCTACCTACTTCCCATAACTTTGTCGGGTTTCGTCGGAATTCGGCGGGTTTCGTAAAAAAGACACAAGGCCCAAGTTTGAAAGTTTTTGTGAATATGGGGAACATTTGAATCGATCAATACTCGTATTTGAAGGACGAGTTTTCTGGCCAAAATTATAAAAATTGTGCTTTTTATCAAAGAACGACAAAATGGCGTTTTTATGAATTAAATCAAATAGAAGTACGTGCTCTTTTGTGTTTACTCTCTGTCTGCTGCAGACTCGATTACTGTGATAAGATGAGATCTAAAAGAAGTGGAATGAGACTGTACTAGATCTGTAATATATGTAAGAGAGTTAGCTTATAGCAAGTGGGTTTAATGAGTTCACAGTGCTTGTATATCAGTTAAACATGGTCATTATATTGAGTAGTCTAGGACAGTTTTACGTTCCAAAGTTAAAGGATTGGTCATTATATTGAGTACTAGAAAATTACTTTCTTTGATCGGTGTTACTTGGTTATTGGGGATAATAGCATCAAATTATAGTTGGAATTTATTATTTCGGCGTACAGATTATTTGGGCGTACTGAACTAACGTTTACCAAAAGTAATATTATATCATAAAAGGCGGGGTTTAACGCCAATATGTAGGAATTGACGTTTCAGGTTTGATTATGATTTGGTCTTACTCTTAGGGGTTGGATTATAGACTGACAGGGAACTGTCAAAACTGCAAGGGGGCGTGGAAACAATGGAACTGTGGGTAAAATTTTGATAGGGATAAAAGAGGATGTTTCGAGGAAAACGGTAGGATTCAACTGGACCATGAGCTGCACACTTTAAACCTTTTGTGCTCACCATCATTTATTTGCTTTTACGGACTTAGAAATATTCCACGAATATTGAAAATGGTTACTTAGGCAAAATTGACTTTACATGTGGACTGATTTTACGGATTTGGAATTTATGAAACTGATTGAATTATGACCATGCTATTTGATTTGGATTTGGAATTTATCATGATTTGGATTTTGAATTTATCACAAACAAATAAAACTGTAAGAAATGAAACTTGGAATCTGGACTTTTATTTGAATGTCTTGATGTTGTGCATTCAATTATCATCACCGGCCCCTGAACTCTTTCGTCATTATTAACATCTACAACACGACGCAAAGGGTAATATTACTATCTATCAAAAAACACCACTATGCGATCATAAGCCATTACATATGTGTGCGACTACGCAACATTATGCATCTTATTTGGTGTCGTGACTCAGGATTCTTATATATCTTTTTTTGGAGCCATGGTACCAGGATGTAAAGATGTTATTATTCCGAACCATGTATACACAAGAAATGTGTATTGTTGCGGTGTTAATATCTATTGAAGTTTTTGTGAGACTCGAATTTTGAAGTGAAAATTGTGAACAGATAGGAAAAATATTTTTATTTGGAAAAGAAAATGAATATCAATATTGAAGGTGAAGTAGTATAATTTTTTGTAATGAAATGTTGAAAAAAATTATTGAAATTATAGATGATTCCTAAAATTCCGATAAAAGACGGTATTTTAAAAAAAAATTAAACGAAATAATATTGAAATTAAGAACCATAGATGGAACAAGAAAATATATTAAAAACTAAAAGCAATATATTATAGAACGGCAAAATAATAATAATAATAATAATAATAATAATAATAATAATAATAATAATAATAATAATAATAATAATAATAATAATAATAATAATAATAATAATAATAATATCATATTGATGCTATATGTATTTTAAATATTTAAAAAGAGGAGAGGGAGAGATGAAGAAAAATTGCAGAATTTAAATGAATATTTTAGTGCGTTTTATTTTTCAAAATAAATGAAAATGCGTTTACTTATAATCGGGCGTTTCGGAACAAATCTTCGAATATTAATTTGTACCGTTAATGGCAATGTTTTGTTAATATCAGTAACAAAGATGTGTCGATTTTTATTTCAATTTTTGTATGTTACTGTTGGAATTACATGACAGTTGGTCCATTATTTAATGTTGTTACGTTTTATTTTCTGTCAAAATGACTCAAGAAGACGATGGCAATAAAAACACGTAAATTATAAGTTTTGATAATTGAAAAATGTCTTATGGTATTTATTGTTATATTACAACATCATTGATTATATTTTTCTCCCGTCAATAGGGATGAATTGGTAGGTTGATATTGACTCTTTGAGATTCATGGGTTCATGACAAAGAGCACAGTTTTATATCTGTTTGTTTTCTTGGTAATGAATGTGTGGTTAACGCAGCCAAGTAATCGACAACAGTTGTTGTGTAATGAGACATGGCGTTATAATAGATTACATAAGACATTTGGATTTTATCACTGGAAATTAAGTTGAAATCATTTATGCGGAATATGAGTCAATCGTTGTTTTGTTCAGTTTTGTTTTGAAACGCGTTTCATCGTGATTTTTAAAAGGAGACATATTCTCATGATAACGGAATAACGGACTTTTGGTTTAAAGTCGGAGAACAAATAAAATGACGGAGTATTAATTATTATGAAAGACTGATGTCTTGTAATGGGAGTTAAAATGTTATTACGGAAGAATAACAAAATATTGAAAATGCATTACCATGTCATGTGAGCTGATAATATTTGTGATACAAGTGGTTAACTTGTTAAGAATCAGCGAATTATAAGTAACCCATATGGTAAAATGCTGTAAATGCATAGTGGGTAAATAAGCGCAGTGATGTAAGACGCGGTAATTAAAGTGCACACGATTTAAATTACGAGACGCAGGAATGAGGCGTTCGGGAATATTTTATTTTGCTTTTGATTAAAGCGCATGGTTTAACATTATGAAATGATGCAGAAGGCGGAGAATTTTTATAAATACGATGCGCGTGGTTAAAGCGCACACAATTATCAATGCTATATTAAGAGGCGCGAGATTACATCGCAATGAGTTATATGAATATTTTTATAAGCCGAGGGCAAAGGCGCGAAACATTGAATTTTTATTGACCATAGTGTATATCGTTTCTGCGAATATTTTGATTATCATATTTTTCTCCTATCGATTTGCTGTTGTAATTGTAATCAATATTTACTGCGTGGTTTGAATTTAACATTTATATCAGAAAGTGTGTAACTGAGTTGAAGAAGAAGTTATGTTCAATTGTCAAATCTTAAGTGTGTAATCATTCGGCAATCAGTTGAAATGGTAGGAAGTGCTACGATAACATAAACAAAATCATATTTCATTAAATTAGGGATTTTCTAAGGGGAATAATTCGAGTTAATCAAAGGCAGAAGTAGTGTTTGCACTAAAACATGATACAGTCATCACGAAAGAGGACACTTGCAACCATCAGTCATAACGGGAACGCTGATGACAACGACAGAGGCAACTCAAACACAACCACAACATAGGTCGGAAAATGTCCTAATCCCTTTGGTCTATCCACGAATACATTAAAATGGAGTAAAAATCTCGACTACGCCATTGATACGTCCAGAATCAACACAATCTACAGACTACAAACTACACAGCAACCTCAATTACAACGTACCTTTCAACTTATACAAACTTGACAGAATTCATAAAATAATATCTGTATCAACACAGATTTCGTCCATGAACCTTTTTATATTTACATTCTTTATTGAACAATTGGATTACTTGTATTTACTTCTACAACAACAATACCCAACGATGCACAATGTCAATAATTACATAAACGTTCAAGATACGATTGTTTTTACAAAAATGATGTCCAATTGTGAACAATACTACTTCCATCATATTCAGTGGTGAGCGTATTCAAATTTAAACTTATGTCAATATACAAGTGTGCAGCACCCATATCTACAACTTATAAACATTGAATATTATAATAACGCCTGTCTTAGTATCATTGTAAAAGATAAAGGCTATATATGTATATAAGACAATGCAGGAAAAAGTATCGCAAAACGCCACATGAGCGATTTCCTTGGATTCATTATCGTATGATATTCAACAACCTGCGTTCAAATAACGAAAATATTGTTGACCTTATTCGACCCTACTACATACACTACTAGACTACGTTATTGTTACATCATCTACCTGGTGTTTGGACTCACGTCACCCACCGGTACTCTACAGATTACATCATCTACCTGGTGTGTACTCACATGCCACCTCATCAAAACTCGATCAACAAACACAGACAATTACAATGCACGACCTCTGTCGACTACTACACACGAACTCTTTGTCAACACATGGCTGAGTTCACAACTTTCTTTTGACTTGCTGGATAAGTCAAACTTCATTTAAATTCAAGATCTCGCACACAGTTAATCTTGAATTTTTACAATTTCATCTACAATGAGATTCAACATATACACAAGACAACCACAAATATCAACGAGGAGAATCGACCCAGATGCCGGAGATGAATGGATTACAGCGACGTCACAAGACCAAGAAACAACCCAACAGGTTAAGCATACGTTTGCTACCTGTAGAGTCTTTTTTCGTCCCAAATTCAAAAGACTCGAACAAATACAACACACTAATTGCAAAAGTTGGTCACTTTAGTAACAGCCCACAATCACATACTGTGTTAGATTTTACTTATTTAGTTATTTACACTGTACTAAATATGAATAAGTCGGACAGACTAATGACTGATTATTTACTAAACACTAAATATGTGATGTGAACAAGTCGGACAGACTAATGTCTGATTATTTATTAAACACTAAATATTTGAATGTGAATACATTATGGTGATAATTCTAAGACATTTACAGAGGAAAACGTTTTTAATTAATTACCAATAAATAAAGTGAATTTATGACACTTGGGCTATTCAGTGACCATAACACACACAACAATGCAACACGTAGACTAGATACAATCACCTCAACTCTTATAGTTGATATATATTTTTCATTACATGAAAACTCATTCTAAATGGAGACAATGACTTAATTAACAATTACTGACAATTTTTACAGGATGACCATTCTCAAAACGAACGGATTACTGAGAAATGTGATCTCTGATGGATGATCACAAAGAACAATTTGATATCAATGTAGTTGTAAACTACACCCTGATGACTTAAAAAGCTTAAAAAATTGAAACATCAACAATGAACAATGAATGATAATAACTTCAACTTGAATTTTAAAATGATGATAATGCTATTATTATGATATATTTTTTTAATATTTTTTTTTATTACTAATTGAAATGTAATCCTTCGTATATGGATTTAGATGTCTATAATACATTATTTGTACCACATATTATAAGTAGGAATTAATGTAATAATGTTGTTTAAATGGAATCATACAATATAAGGGAATATAGATAGAATGCGGTTGTCCAAGGAGTTCACAACATTGCCATCCGGAAGTATAACGGACCAACACACAAACTCTGTGTAACCATGAACTTTTATAGTCTGGTTAATACAGTTTAGTGAGAACAACTCACAAACGCGGATGGCAAAAACAATAACAAAGGCATGTGTGACGTCATCTGCATACTATCTATACAAGGTATTGGTTTTGAGATGTCAGTAAATGAGTAGACATACATGGAAGCTGAGATTATCACCCATGTCGTAAAGAGTTGAATTTGAGATTGAATAAGACAACGTGAGTATATCACAAATGGAATTTGAACCATCCTTTTTCACGCAATACTATTTATGTGTGATGGGATATGACGAGAATTAAACACTTTTATTGCTATGAAGATGGAATTTAAGGTGAAAAGATATTTTTTCTTTGAACTTTTAATTACTTGATATCTTACTGTCAATGTTGTAATGCCTTAAAAAGTATAATCGATAAATATATAAATGTTTAATCAACTTTCGTGTTGGTAAATTTAAATTTTAATCACTTTTAAATGATAGATACCTTACTGTTGATGTTGTAATTTGAAAGAAAAAAAATCTATAATCGATATATATATCTATTAAGATGTTGTAATCAAATTTGGTGTTTTTGAATTTAAAGTTTAAAGTTTTTAAATATTTAACTGGTATGAGTATTATCATTTTAACATTTATTTATTACATTTTAGTTGGACATTACATATATATTTAATCTCTCACTGTAATTTTTTTGAATTGAAATTGTTTTAAAGTCAATTTAAATTCTAAGAAAGGGGCGTATGTAAGAGAGTTAGCTTATAGCAAGTGGGTTTAATGAGTTCACAGTGCTTGTATATCAGTTAAACATGGTCATTATATTGAGTAGTCTAGGACAGTTTTACGTTCCAAAGTTAAAGGATTGGTCATTATATTGAGTACTAGAAAATTACTTTCTTTGATCGGTGTTACTTGGTTATTGGGGATAATAGCATCAAATTATAGTTGGAATTTATTATTTCGGCGTACAGATTATTTGGGCGTACTGAACTAACGTTTACCAAAAGTAATATTATATCATAAAAGGCGGGGTTTAACGCCAATATGTAGGAATTGACGTTTCAGGTTTGATTATGATTTGGTCTTACTCTTAGGGGTTGGATTATAGACTGACAGGGAACTGCCAAAACTGCAAGGGGGCGTGGAAACAATGGAACTGTGGGTAAAATTTTGATAGGGATAAAAGAGGATGTTTCGAGGAAAACGGTAGGATTCAACTGGACCATGAGCTGCACACTTTAAACCTTTTGTGCTCACCATCATTTATTTGCTTTTACGGACTTAGAAATATTCCACGAATATTGAAAATGGTTACTTAGGCAAAATTGACTTTACATGTGGACTGATTTTACGGATTTGGAATTTATGAAACTGATTGAATTATGACCATGCTATTTGATTTGGATTTGGAATTTATCATGATTTGGATTTTGAATTTATCACAAACAAATAAAACTGTAAGAAATGAAACTTGGAATCTGGACTTTTATTTGAATGTCTTGATGTTGTGCATTCAATTATCATCACCGGCCCCTGAACTCTTTCGTCATTATTAACATCTACAACACGACGCAAAGGGTAATATTACTATCTATCAAAAAACACCACTATGCGATCATAAGCCATTACATATGTGTGCGACTACGCAACATATAGAAAGAACGCTGAGGAATAATGAAAATCTGAAAAGTTGAGAATGATCAGTATATATGATCCATCTCCAGTGAGACAGAGAATAAGAAATAATTATTTTAATATGCATGAAAAAAGGAACCCAACAAATTTGCCTGGCCATAACGTCGTTGTCTCTGTCAGAAAAAATTGTAAAAGTATCGCGTGACAGGCGACATGTTCGTTCTACGTGTTACGTGTTGCTGTTGTTCTGGGGCTCTCTGTAAAGCGCTTTGAGCACGTTGAATGGATATTGTGCTATATAAAAGCTTTTTAAGTTGCCAGGCTTGAACATGGACACTTTGAGGGCATATCAATAGAGCTAAAATTGAATTAAATACAAGTTAAACTTTGGCCAAAATGTAATTATTTTTTTCCAGCAAAGTTACAAGTGGTGTCTGAAGGGGGGGGGGGGGGGCAGAGTGGCTCAGCGGTGCGGTCTTTGCTTCGTACCCGAAAGGTACCGAGTTCGATCACCCGTCACTTAGTTGTGTGGCCTTGAGCAAGTCACCTCGCCCTAGCTCAATTTGCGGCGCTGCAATGCGGCTGACGCCTGGGTTAATCTTGTCTTCCCTTGGAATAGACCCTAGAGGCAAATTTCCCCTATGGGACGAATAAAAGGAATTTTTTTTCCGTACTCGGAAAATAAAAAAGAAACATGTTTTAAAAAATTGGCAAGAAAACTCCTCGTTATGCAATGCGTATCGATTGGAAGTCCCGGGTTTGAAAGTTTTCGACAAAATAAGAGTTATTTAGTCGATCGATATTTCAAGGACGAATTTTATGGGCAAAATTTTAAATAACTGGGGTTATTTTTTACAGAGAAATGAAGGACTGAGACAACGGTAGCAATCTTCATATATCTAGTGCTACTACAAATTGAGCTTTAAAAAATTGATCTTTATATAGCGCAATATCCACTAAATATGATCAAAGCGCTGTACAAAGTCCCTGGTCAACAGCAAAATTTAACATGTAGGACGGGACATGACGCCTGTTAGGCAATATTACAATTCTTCGGAGAAAAAAGACAACGCTGTTAACGGCCAGGTACTCATTTTACACCTGAGTACGGTGAGAGAATGTGATTTAAGAGCTTTTTCCAAGGACTCAACTATGCGCCGAGCGTGAGGTCGAACCTAGGACCTTCCGATCCGAAAGCGAGTGTCATACCACTAGACCACATAGCCGCACAAATTTTCTCGATGCATCTTCAATCCATTTAACGGTATGTGGGGAAGGGCAGGGGGGGGGGGTGATTAATTATTTATTTTGATAGCAGTCAATGGCCATTAGCAATCCACTCACTCAAACCAGGACTCGTTGTAAGTGTGTCCTAGTTTCTGTAATGATTAACTCACTCAATCCTAGAGATTTTTGCTGCTCTTCAAAATTGGAAAAATTGTATTAAAAATGAGCATGTACATAGACATTTTTATTCAACTATCATTAACATGTAAAAACTAAAAACATTAGCTTTGATACTACTACGCCTATAATTTGTCACAGAAAACTGTAATAAATAGGCATGGAGTAAAAAAAAGCAACACTGGTAAACTACGGATAAAGTCGGTGTTAGGGTTGAGCGAGTTAAGAGTAGATTATGTACGGCAGTGTTAGAAAAATAGTGAGCTTGATGCTGAAAATCAAATTTAACTTTTTGTGATAAAGATCTGAATAAGTCTGAATGAAACAGACAAAGAAAGAAATAAAAATACAAGAAAAAGAAATCACAAAAAAATGTCTAGCACTGTTCCATATAAACTATTTCAAATCTTTATCTTATACCTGTGCCCTTCTCACTAATTTTGTCACCCCGTTTACGATGATATGAACTTTTTGTTAAATTCACATTCCTATATAAGTAGAATTTATATGGTTTTTAAAACTCTAAAATGACTAACATTATATGTTTTTAATTATTTTAATCATAAATTCTAATCTCAATGGGCAGGGAGGTACTTACTGAGTATTCTATCCCCCTATATCTGTTTTCCAACGTGCTTTCTGTCTTTGTCTTGGAATGAAATTAGTTGGTTTTGTCCTAGTCCTGGCCAGATGCCCTGGCTGAGAGGGAAACAGCCAAACGTATAGTTAGTTTTGGAAGATGATATTTTTTTTCCCTTGTAAATCATCTCTCTGTTTTGCACTGTATTATGTTTTCTATATATTATATATGATTTGTAAAACATTTGAGTGTATTCCTCTTAGTGAGGACTTGTGCTTGTGTCTGAATGAGACTTTTAGGTGATCTCAAACTGTGCTTTGATAGCGTGCTCTTGGAATCTACACCTGTTTCTTATTTGAACGAATTCCCCTTTGTCCTAGCTTTTTTTGGGTGCTTTAATTGTAATTCTAGAACTTTTTACTATCCCATTTTCTTCCTTTTTACTGGCGCTGATATGACCTTAATGTGTTGCAAACGCTGTAAAACCCTTAAAAACAAAAACAAAAAAATCTAATGTCAGCATCTTAGCCATCCTGACATGGTTCAATATTCGGTCAGTTTTGATTTGGAATCAAATTTCAAATCTCGTATCCGTAAACATTTTTAGTTGTTTTTAATTATTTTATTTTTATTATTTTATAGAACTTAACATAATGCAAATAAATCCTATACAAATGGAGATTAAGTGTCATTCTGATGAACTCTTATAAAACGCTCTTTCAATCTTTTTACATCAATTATCGGTCGATGAAAATAATCTTTCACTTGTTAAAAATGATTAAACCTGAGAGTTTTCATTAAAATTATTTTTTGTTAATGTGAATGTCATTCTAATTATATTAATCATTATTAAAATTAATTATTATATTATAATTATTATATATATAAATAATTATTCTAATTAATTCATATCGATAGATATTCGAAGTAAATAGAAACTATTTTGTTTTCTGACCAAAACAAAAAGACATGTTTTGGCAGCCGAGTTACAAGTAGAACTGAATAACGGAAGACATCCCCGGCCAGGTCGAGTTGCTAACTTGACTACTACTACTACATGCTACTACAAATCTCGCTGCACCTCCAATCCACTTAACGGTGTGGGGGAAATGATTAATTATTTATTTTCATAGCAGTCAATGGCCAGTAGCCATCCACTCACTCATCTATCTGCAGTAGACTGACTGCATCATTACGATAGGGAAGATCCATAGTAAACTAGAGAGGGGGCATTGGTCTATTCAGGGCTTTTTGTTAGCGTGTCCTAGTCCTCCAAGGACCAATAGCAGATTGTATTATAGTACCAGAGAGAAAAAAGCTAAACACAGCTATGTGGTCTAGTGGTATGACACTCGCCTTCTGATCGGAAGGGTTCTCTGTTCGAGTCCCGAGCAGCGCATAGTTGAGACCTTGGAAAAGAATCTTCTCTCGCATTTTCTTACCGTTCTCACGTGAAAAATGAGTACCAGGCCCTAAACACCTTATGTCTCTGTCTGAAATAAATGTAATAGACGCCATATCTCGCCCAACATGTTAAGTGTTGCTGTTGTCTAGTAAAGTACGTTTTGAGCACGTTTAGTGGATATTGCGCTATATAAAAAGCCCAAAAATCAAACTCAAAGGTGACTAATTGAGTTTTAGTTATAGAATATAGACCGATGTCTGATGGCTGTCGGATGTTGTGAGTTTTTAAAAAAATTAACGCATTGCATCAAGTCGAATTTTTTAAAAATTGATATTTTATAGAGACAATATCCACTAAACGTGCTCAAAGCGCTTTACAAAGAGTTCCCTAGACAACAGCAACACATAACATGTAGTACGGGAATTGACGCCTGTTATTACAATATTTTCGGACAGAGACAATGCTGTTAACGGCCAGATATTCATTTTACACCTGAGTACGGTGAGAGAATGTGAGTAAGAGCCTTTTCCGATGATTCAACTATGTGCCGCGCGAGGCTCGAACCCAGAACCTTCCGATCCGAAAGCGAGCGTCACACAACAAGACCACATAGCCGCACAATACAAACCTGAAGAGCTCTTTATCCCTAACCCTGTAAATTCTATATGTCTCAACCATCTAATATTCTCAACCAGAGCCATTAGGCCCGTGGAGCCGGAGTTTATCCCTGTTCCTGTTACGTGAAGCAGACAATATAACTTGATTTCTACCATTTAGATATGACGCTAGTCTATCGAAAGTACTTTCCACACAAATCCACACACGCTCAGCTACCCAATCACTGCTGGGTGGACAGCAGAAGGGGCACATTAAAAAAAAAATTCGACTTCACACATGGGGAATCGATCTTGGTCCCTCTACATATGAAGCGAGTGCTCTACCAACTGAGCTATCTGACCCCCTCCCCTTCCACCCGTCAAAGCTATCACCATTATAGAACATTAAAGCATTCCACACGCCACGTTTAGGGAATGATATTAGCGGAAGAGTAGCGTCCCTTGATTGGACGTCACCGGCGGAAAAGTTATTATAGAGAGAACGTCAAGTTGGTTGTGCGCATGCGTCTCTCGTCCTCGCTTCCGGTGAAAGCGGCACGAGACACTTAATAATAATAATAGTAATAATAATAATAATAATAATAATAATAATAATAATAATAATAATAATAATAATAATAATAATAATAATAATAATAATAATAATAATAATAAGCATATTTATATAGCGCCTTTCGTCGAAACCTCACCGAAAGCGAGGACGAGAGAGACGCCTGCGCAAAACTATTTTGACGTTCTCTCTGTAAGGTGACGTCCAATCAAGGGACGCTACTCTTCCGCTAATCTCATTCCCTATACATCCTTAACTGCAGGTTGATGTCAAATTGTACAAAATCTCGACTACACATACGTGATCGATTTTGGTTCCTTTGCAGTTGAAGCGAGTACTCTACCAACTTGAGCAATTAGAGACCCTCCCCCCCCCCAAAAAAAAAATAAATAAATAAATAAACACACACACACACACACACATGTGTGTACACACATGCACAATTCCAACCCTCGAAGCGATCACACAATTAGTAGTCATTATGGAGCATAAAGACATTCCTCACGCCACGTAAACATCCAGCCCAACTGCAGGTTGCTGTCAGACTGTCAGATCCAATTTGACCGGAAGCAAATAATGCCAGGGCCTATCATTCCCTAGACTCTAATCTCACACTACCCCCCCCCCCCCCTTACCCATCCCCCAACCCCCAACCCATGTCGGCATAAGGACCTTGCTGCATAGGGGCTATAGACACGTATAATAAGGCACCTTGGCGCTTCATGGTTTTCCTTCCACATGTTCTTAATTGAGCATTGCCACGGCTCAGCGTGGTTCAGCGTTACGGTATTTGATTCGTACCCGAAAGGTACTGAGTTCGATCACCTGCCGCTGCTTGTCCTTGAGCAAGTCACATCGACCT
Organism: Berghia stephanieae; assembly: GCF_034508935.2. Taxonomy (NCBI): domain Eukaryota; kingdom Metazoa; phylum Mollusca; class Gastropoda; order Nudibranchia; family Aeolidiidae; genus Berghia; species Berghia stephanieae. The sequence goes on along the minus strand of NC_088360.1, from coordinate 133,620,491 downwards.
AGCTCAATATGTGGCGCTGCACTGCAGCTGACTCCTGGGTTATTCCAGTCTTCCCATGGAATAGATCCTAAAGACAAATTCCCCCATGGGATAAATAAAGTTAATTTTTTTTTATTTATCTTGCTGACGTGTAAATCAACCATAGAATCTAATAACAGGGTGTTTGTCCGAAGCACCATCATAAGGATGGTCTTGAAGCGCTAAAAATAATGAACAAGAGATGAAGTGAGTAGGAAAGTGCCAGAAGACAATAGAGAATCAAAAATTTTCTCGGCGGTGATGGGGGTTTGAACCCGCGACATTACTGGTACAGAGATCGTGGATAGCTCATACGGTAGAGTCACGCTCTCACCGGTCAGGCGGAGCTGAAGTACCAGTAAGGTCGCGGGTTCAAACCCCCATCACCGCCGCTAACATTTTTTATTCTCTATTGTCTTCTGGCACTTTCCTACTCACTTCATCTCTTGTTGTTACCAACATAAGTGCTTGCTCCACTCGCTTTTCTGAATTAAAAATAATGAACACAATGACTACAATAGCTTTGAAAAGAAGAACAAAATATCAAACACGGTGCGTTTCGGACTCAAAACCCTTCTCAAGCTAATAATCTTAAACAATGAAAGCAATTCATGACTATTAATTCAGAGACGGCAGAAAAGTATTCGACACGTTGTGTCGAAGAACTAAGAAATATGGCAGTGCCCTCCGTACAACAAGATCTTGACAGCCACAAAACCCTGGCCCAGGACCGTGACCAATGGAAACAATTAACAACGTAGATGGAGAGAGCAGCAGCTATAGGGCCTACTCATCGACCATGCCTGAATCACACAATTCTCAGCAAGCGTCATTCGGACTGCCAGGCTTACTTAGAGTCGCTTAGTAATACAATGAATAAAAAATGAATATTAACTTAAAATTAACTAGTCAGCTGATCCTGCGTAGGACGTTGCTTCCCGAACTTTCTTGCGAAACAGATTACGGTTTTCCGCCAGTCTACTTGCTTGAGTTGTTATCATTCCCAGCCATTCATTTTTTTAAAAATATTAACAGCTTCGAAAAATGTACAAAATTCCAAACACGGAACGTTTAGGGCTCAACATTCTTCTTTAGCCAATAACCATAAACAATAAAAAAGTTAACACATCACTATAGATTCAGCACTCTGTTAGCTGCCTCGAGGTATGTCTGATTTCTGAAGCCCTCTAATAGTCAAGCTTTGACTATAACTTCTAAAGACCCTTTATAATCAAACCTTGACTATTGCCATTACACGGTAGCAGTTTTGATCGGTAATCAGAAGGTCTGAGGTTCGATTCCGAATCGAGGTCAAATGGGTTTTTTATATTTTTAAAAAGTATTTTTTTTTGTTTTGTTTGTATTGTTTGTTGGTTTTTGTTTTGTTTTTGTTTTGTTTTGTTTTTTGTTTTTTAGTTATTTTTCTTTCTTTCCTTGTCTGACACCTTTCATACACACTTGTTCAGATCTTTAAGAATTTGATGCAATGCCAAGCAGTCGTTTCAAGCGTCAACGCAAATCCAAACAATTTGGAAAAATCAGTCATCTGATAAAAAATGAATGTAGTTGTCTGCCGCTTAACCAAGCATGAAAAGGCATTAAATTCTGCATGATTTGAATCTGAGTGGTGTTATGTCGATGTTGTAACACAGTTTGGCCAAAGTCAAAACCAAGATGGAGAGAGGGGTAAGGGGGAGGGGGGGGGAAGGTGGTGGTGAGGATCGATGCTAACCTCTAAGTTGCGATACACTATCAAACGGTTTCAGAAACAAATTATTTGCTTGAACAAAATCCTCGATTTCAGCTTATTCTTTTTTTTTTAGCGTATCCTACGAAACCAAAATTGTTCCAAGAATATCAAAATATATCATTGATACTTCTTTGGAAGCCACCTCATAAATTATTGTCTATAGATAGTACGGAGATGACGTCACTCGGGTCTTTGTAATTGTTTTTTGCCATCCATACTCATGAGTAATTCTCATTTAACGGTATGAACCAGACTATAAAAGTTCAAGGTTACACAGAGCAACAGTCATGACGTTACTTCCTTCGTTATGACGCATGGTAACTTAGTAACTGGCTCTAAACTATCGGAACAATGGCGGACGCCCTTATGAAATATTTCTCCGACGAGCATAAAAGTGTATCCAGAGGAGAAATACATAAATATGATCTTGTTTTGACTTTTATACATTCCGATCACGTGACATATGAAACGTTCTAACCAGCATGAAGAATAAAAGGACCGATTTTATTTATTTATAACCAAGATGGCCGCCGTTGCTGGGCGACGTGACATCAGACTATTGAATCAAATACTTCCGGACTTCAATGATGTGAGTTTCTAAGCCAAGCGCATACTATCTATAACTTAATTTTGTATCATTGTTTGACATTTTAGAATTTGAACGAATTATACAGTTCTTTTTTAATGATACATTCATATCAACGTATATATCCTTACAGGTCTGATTACTGAGCGCAATTGGCGACGGAGGGGGAAGAGGGCGGGGGGCTTGCATCAATATTGTTAACAACAAGATATGAAGTGAGTAGAAAAGTGCCAGAAGACAATAGAGAATAAAATTTATTCGCGGCGGTGGTGGGGTTCGAACCTGCGACCTTATTGGTACGACAACTCCGCCTGGCAGGTGAGAGCGTGGCTCTACCGTGTGAGCTATCCACGAACACAAAAATATTCGTTTCAAACCCAAGTCATTTCTAGATCCCTCTCTCACCCACTTCTTGAGATCGCCGATTCGTTCGCACACCACCATCGCGTAGTAATTTTTGACCAGCAGTTAAGCTTAATAGCCAATATTCTCAACACAAACATATAACATAGAACGATTGAGACATTGAGTATGCTCCGGTGTATGGGGTGAATTTTTAATTCAGAAAAGTGAGTGGAGCAGGCACTTATGTTGGTAACAACAAGATATGAAGTGAGTAGAAAAGTGCCAGAAGACAATAGAGAATAAAAATTATTCGCGGCGGTGGTGGGGTTCGAACCTGCGACCTTATTGGTACGACAACTCCGCCTGGCAGGTGAGAGCGTGGCTCTACCGTGTGAGCTATCCACGAACACAAAAATATTCGTTTCAAACCCAAGTCATTTCTAGATCCCTCTCTCACCCACTTCTTGAGATCGCCGATTCGTTCGCACACCACCATCGCGTAGTAATTTTTGACCAGCAGTTAAGCTTAATAGCCAATATTCTCAACACAAACATATAACATAGAACGATTGAGACATTGAGTATGCTCCGGTGTATGGGGTGAATTTTTAATTCAGAAAAGTGAGTGTAGCAGGCACTTATGTTGGTAACAACAAGATATGAAGTGAGTAGAAAAGTGCCAGAAGACAATAGAGAATAAAAATTATTCGCGGCGGTGGTGGGGTTCGAACCTGCGACCTTATTGGTACGATAACTCCGCCTGGCAGGTGAGAGCGTGGCTCTACCGTGTGAGCTATCCACGAACACAAAAATATTCGTTTCAAACCCAAGTCATTTCTAGATCCCTCTCTCACCCACTTCTTGAGATCGCCGATTCGTTCGCACACCACCATCGCGTAGTAATTTTTGACCAGCAGTTAAGCTTAATAGCCAATATTCTCAACACAAACATATAACATAGAATGATTGAGACATTGAGTATGCTCCGGTGTATGGGGTGAATTTTTAATTCAGAAAAGTGAGTGGAGCAGGCACTTATGTTGGTAACAACAAGATATGAAGTGAGTAGAAAAGTGCCAGAAGACAATAGAGAATAAAAATTATTCGCGGCGGTGGTGGGGTTCGAACCTGCGACCTTATTGGTACGACAACTCCACCTGGCAGGTGAGAGCGTGGCTCTACCGTGTGAATATTGGCTATTAAGCTTAACTGCTGGTCAAAAATTACTACGCGATGGTGGTGTGCGAACGAATCGGCGATCTCAAGAAGTGGGTGAGAGAGGGATCTAGAAATGACTTGGGTTTGAAACGAATATTTTTGTGTTCGTGGATAGCTCACACGGTAGAGCCACGCTCTCACCTGCCAGGCGGAGTTGTCGTACCAATAAGGTCGCAGGTTCGAACCCCACCACCGCCGCGAATAATTTTTATTCTCTATTGTCTTCTGGCACTTTTCTACTCACTTCATATCTTGTTGTTACCAACATAAGTGCCTGTTCCACTCACTTTTCTGAATTAAAAATTCACCCCATACACCGGAGCATACTCAATGTCTCAATCGTTCTATGTTATATGTTTGTGTTGAGAATATTGGCTATTAAGCTTAACTGCTGGTCAAAAATTACTACGCGATGGTGGTGTGCGAACGAATCGGCGATCTCAAGAAGTGGGTGAGAGAGGGATCTAGAAATGACTTGGGTTTGAAACGAATATTTTTGTGTTCGTGGATAGCTCACACGGTAGAGCCACGCTCTCACCTGCCAGGCGGAGTTGTCGTACCAATAAGGTCGCAGGTTCGAACCCCACCACCGCCGCGAATAATTTTTATTCTCTATTGTCTTCTGGCACTTTTCTACTCACTTCATATCTTGTTGTTACCAACATAAGTGCCTGCTCCACTCACTTTTCTGAATTAAAAATTCACCCCATACACCGGAGCATACTCAATGTCTCAATCGTTCTATGTTATATGTTTGTGTTGAGAATATTGGCTATTAAGCTTAACTGCTGGTCAAAAATTACTACGCGATGGTGGTGTGCGAACGAATCGGCGATCTCAAGAAGTGGGTGAGAGAGGGATCTAGAAATGACTTGGGTTTGAAACGAATATTTTTGTGTTCGTGGATAGCTCACACGGTAGAGCCACGCTCTCACCTGCCAGGCGGAGTTGTCGTACCAATAAGGTCGCAGGTTCGAACCCACCACCGCCGCGAATAATTTTTATTCTCTATTGTCTTCTGGCACTTTTCTACTCACTTCATATCTTGTTGTTACCAACATAAGTGCCTGCTCCACTCACTTTTCTGAATTAAAAATTCACCCCATACACCGGAGCATACTCAATGTCTCAATCGTTCTATGTTATATGTTTGTGTTGAGAATATTGGCTATTAAGCTTAACTGCTGGTCAAAAATTACTACGCGATGGTGGTGTGCGAACGAATCGGCGATCTCAAGAAGTGGGTGAGAGAGGGATCTAGAAATGACTTGGGTTTGAAACGAATATTTTTGTGTTCGTGGATAGCTCACACGGTAGAGCCACGCTCTCACCTGCCAGGCGGAGTTGTCGTACCAATAAGGTCGCAGGTTCGAACCCCACCACCGCCGCGAATAATTTTTATTCTCTATTGTCTTCTGGCACTTTTCTACTCACTTCATATCTTGTTGTTACCAAATAAGTGCCTGCTCCACTCACTTTTCTGAATCATCAATATTGTTATAATGGACAATGTTTTAAGTCGATTTGAGATTCTTTCCATTAAAACAATGGCCCCATAAGAATTTTGGGTTATGAGACCTGCAAATAGGTTCACATCGATTCAAGCCAATGCTCCCTCACTACAACTTCAGTACGTATGTGAGACAAGGTTTTAAAAAAAATAATGTTTATCATAAACACTAACCAAACATCATTTCCACACTCATTCCGCGAGGTGATTACCATTGTAGTAAGAATAACATAATTACCTTCACAATGCTCTCATACACTGACAAACTTCTGTTTTACTGCCAGAAAACATTTACGTCAATTATCGTTAGATGAAGATGACTCCTCCCTCCTCCACCCCCTCCCCCTCCTCCTCCCCCTCCCCCTCCCCCCCTCCCCTCACTAATCCTTCCGTGCTCTGAAAATTTTTTTTTTCGAAATTTTGGCCAGAAAACTCGTTCTTAAGTATAGATAGTATGCGCTTGGCTAAGAAGCTCATAACATTGCCATCCGGAAGTAAAATGGGCCGACACACAAAACTGTGTGTATCCATGAACGTTTATAGTCTGGTTAATACAGTTCAGTAAGCATTACTCACAAACGCGGATGGCAAAAAAACAATAACAAAGACCTGACTGACGTCATCTTCGAACTATCTATAGACAAAATTAAATTGTCAAAACTCTGAAACCTGGGACTTGAAGGAAGTCTTCGATGAAGACTCAGGTTTGATGCTTTTGTTAAGATGAGGGTAATTTTAATCGATATATTTTATTTCAAGGCCGTGCTTTCTGGCCAAACTTTTATTTTACGGCAGGTACGAAAACAGTCTTTTGACTTTTCGTATTTACTGAGTATTAAAAAAATTGAGGATCATATTAATTGATTGTTAAATATTTGTTGAGATTATTTTATGCCCAACATATTTTTTACATCATGTTTCGTTAGCTTATATAGCACAATGGTTTATTCATTACTAGAAATAGTTTTTTGGCCAATTTTTTACCCAAGTAAAAAAAAAATTCGCAAATTTGAGATTTCGTTTGCCCATTCATGTTTACTGAGTTTATAAAAATTGAGGATCATAGTTTTTGATCTTTAAATATTTGTTGAGAATATTTTATGTCCAATACAAGGGGAAAAACAGTGTTTTGCAAGCAGCTTAGAGCACAATGGTTTATTCACGACTTCTGTGTGGACGCCCCATGGCTTATCATGCCCATCATTCCTAAGTTTCTGTAATGTTTACCCTTTCGTCTCATTATCCAAGTTATCTCCCCCTTATCGTCTATCGGCCTCAAGCCTGTGTCTGTCATCTCCCCACGCAATTTCAATATTTGTCCAAAAAACGAGAAAACCTCTAAATCTCCAACTGCTTTTTGTCCCTGTGATGTTCTCACGCCGGTGATGCCAAATTATCGCATTTTCAAAAGATGATATTTAATCTGCGTTACGATTTGTTGTGTTTTGGTATCAGTTTTTTTGTTAGAAATAAATGAAATATTATCTCCCCAAAACATCTTCCTAGAAAAAATAAATAATAGGGAAGAAGAAATAATAATGAAAACTGAAAACACAAAGACAGACCAAAAAAAAAAAAACAATCAAAACAAACTACGGGCGTCTCAGGTTTGAGTCCACTTAACAAGTTAAGAATCACTTTTATAGATCGATATTTGGACTTAATTCGACCTTTACTTCCTTGAAGGTCATATGGTCCGCGGTGTATATTTATGCAGGTCTAACATCCGAAGTCACTTATGGGCCAAGTTTAACATTGTTGTAATGGACAATATTTATTTCTGAGATTTCCATTACAACAATGAGCCCATGAGCAAATAAGTGCACGTCGTTATGGTCCCATTGTTGTCATGGAAATACTCTAAAACTCAACGCAAAATATTGTCCCTTACAACAATGCTAAAACAAACCCATGACTGCATTCGGTTATCAGACCTCTGAATATGAGCTCCTGGACTAAATTATCTTGGGTCAAATCTTTTTTAAAAGCAAGAAACATTCCTCCTGTTCGAGTCCTACATCTCTTGCTTCTGTATGGTACGTAGGCCTTTCAATTCATTTCTAGATGATGACTAGAATTAACACCAATTTAACGAATAGTTTGCTTTGTACGTGACGCTGTACAAACACTAAACACTGGAACGATACAGGGAAGAATAAGCATTGCCCTGCGAAAGGATGACACGCAAATTCGTGAATCGTTTCATTTTATAACATTTTTTTAAGTTGTGGGGGGGGGGGGTGGTCCCGATAGGCCAGTTAGTAGAGCACTTGCTTCACACACAAAGGGACCAAGATCCATCCCGGGTGCAGTCGGAGATTATTTTTTTGACCTTCTTGTCCACCCAGCATTGAATGGGTAGCTGAGTCTGTTAGATTTGACGGAAAGTACATCGCGATAGACTACCGTCCTATCCAAATGATGGCAAGTAATTGCTATATCTAGTCCATTTCACCATATAGAAATCGGGATAAACACCGGCTCCATGGTCCTAATGGCTTTGAATGACTACTACAATTACTTTGTACAATTTGCCTTTAGCATCACCCTATGACTTCACACCACTGTGTTTTTACCCATGACCCCTTTCATCTACATTTTCTCTATTATCCCCCTTTGTCTTGTTGCCATAGCAATGCATCTTGTTTACAAAGATCATCGTGTCTTTTTCTTTTTTTCATCACTTTCAAGTTGAATGAAAAAATGGTGTTCTTGCTACGCTGGTTGAAATGAAATGATGGCAGAGTGCTGGAATGACACTGATAAATTATTACGTTTGTTAATTCATTAGTTATTTTAGAACATTCATACGAACACTTAGATGAGAAAAATAGACAGAAGTGTAGAAAGATAAATATAAGGTTATAGGAGGATAGATTGGTTTATATATATATATATATATATATATATATATATAATATATATATATATACATATAATATATATATATATATATATATATATATATATATATCGACAGTTTCTTGGAGCGGATTTTTAAAAATTCTCACCCCGTTTTTTTAAACATTCTCCAACAACGTTGTTTACATAAAATAACAAAAACCATGAATTAACAATGCTTAACCTTAACCTCTTCATAAAAGAAGCCATTCATAAATTAATTCAGGTTAATTTTGTTCAACTTCTACAAACCCGTTTCGAGCATTCGCTATCTTCAGCAAGTGAAAGTAAAAGTGGATTGTTGTGGGTTTAGCGCACAGTTGAGTCCTTGGGAAAAGCTCTTTACTCATATTCTCTCACCATACTCATGTGTAAAATGAGTACCTGACCGTTAACAGCGTTGTCTCGGTTCGAAATAAGTTGTAATAGTTATGGCTTAGCCGGCGTCATGTCTCGTTCAGTATGTTAAGTAGTGCTTAGGGACGCCTTATAAAGCGCTTTGAGCACGTTTAGTGGAGATTGTTGTCCTATATAAAAACTCACTTTTTAAAATTATGTTTCAAATAAGTAAAAGAGTCAAAGAACTGAAGCTAAAAGATAACCAGAGAGCTTCTATGGCATGTAGAAAGAAGACTTTGAATTATTTTGTTATTGCACTATACACAAGTTCAATTTTTAAAGAATAAGTCAAAGAGCTGAAGATGATATATAACCAGAGATCTTCTAAAGCATGTAGATAGAAGACTTTACATTATTTTGTTGTTGTTGGTGGTGGTGGTGGTGGTGGTGGTGGTGGTGGTGGTGGTGGTAGTAGTGGTGTTGTTGAACAGGGCACTTTTAGTGGATATTGCGCTATATAAAAGCTAAATTATCTTTAGAATGTTTCAAAAAGCAAAAGATTCAAAGCATTGAAGCTAAAATATAACCAGAGAATTTTTATATCACGTAGAAATAAGACTTTTTTTTGTTGTTGTTGAACATGGCATCAAACGATACGGTTTCATTTTCCATCCATCCCGACCGTTTCACAACCATAAATCGTTCGTGTTTTTAAAAGAGCCGGTGTAGTAAATGTGGCAGCCAATCTCCACACTTCTTGTTTTACGAGCTGTTTATAGTTACACCCTGGCAACCAGTTTGTTTACACTTGCACACCAACTTCCTGTTCACACTTTGAAGTCCGACTAACGAGAGAATACAAACCGCGTACTCTAAAAAAAAAACACGTATTTGAAATTTTGGCCAGAAAACTCATCCTTCAAATATCGATTGATTAACATGACCCTCATCTTGGAAGAAAATCTCAAAACCGGAACTTCCACGAAATCCCAGATTTGAGAGTTTTTGTCAAGATGAGGGTCATTTTAAACGATCGATATTTGAAGGACGAGTTTTACGGCCAAAATTTTAAATACCTGTCTTGTTTTTGTTTTTCGGAGAGCGGCATCAGAAGGAAGGAAGCCGCTCTGCAAATGTAATTTACATGTTCTTTTTATCTCTAATATTCTTTTTTGTTTTGTTTCAAGACTATCTATCTCATTCCATAACATACAATAATATATCCTTAATCCATATGGCAGGCCGTTTTGGTGTCCAGATGCGCTGAGAACGATGTGCACTTATTTGTAGGTCTGATAACCCAATTCATTATGGGCTCATTGTTGTTATGGAAAATATCTCATAACATGACACCAAAATATTGCCCATTACATCAATGTTAAACTAGCCCCATAAGGGTGTTCAGATGTCAGATATACCATTATGTACACGACGGTTAAGAACTAAAATAAAAGAAAAGAATTTATGGTGGAGAAATACCTTACATTTTTCTCTGACAACATGATAATATTATTTCGTTTCGTCTCTTTCTCTCTTTGTTTTTCTATGCTTTTATTTACTTTAGAAATTTAGCCCTTAACGTTTTTATTTCCGGTATGGATCAATTATAATGGCCTTTAACATGCTGAACTTTGTCCTAATACTTCTTTCAATTCTCAAGTATGAGAGAGACTTTTTTTAGTCGTTGTTTTGTTTGTTTATTTTTTGTAGTTTTTTTTGTTTTTTTTTTTTTTAGTTTGTTTTGTTTTTGGCAAACTTAAGATCATCTTTACTGCACTTTTTACACTTGATCTCACATTTCCGCTATAAAAAAAAATTTAATAAAAATCCCTTTATTAACATAACATAATGTTAATAACATAACAAATGGTATAGGGCAAAATAGGATAAAATCCCTTGAATGCCCTTAATATTAATCGTAATGTCACAAATCTATTGATTAAAGATTACAATAATGATGTGCGTGGTAAAGATAGTATTTCAACTTAAATGTGCTCATGTATATTATGTGGTGTACAAAGGTATATGACATGCAAATCAAACCCACACCCACACACACACACACGCGCGCGCGCGCATATAGAAGATAGCTATAATAATATAACAATGCTTAATATATATATATATATATATATATATATATATATATATATATATATATATATATATATATATATAATATACAAGATTGAAAGCCATGTCAACAGCAGTGCAAACAAGTATTATTCGAAATATATAAATCTCCCATCATATAATTCCCTGTCTACTAACTAGTGCGGGGCGGTCCTTGGCAAGCTTAAGGACCACGGTCCTACGGTCCTTGGGAAATGAAGACCGCAAGGACCGGTCTCTACCGGTCCGTTCATTCTTGAACCGTTAAAGACCGCTACACGATGAAAACCGTGGCCTACAGGAGTAAAACACACGGAGTAGTCACACTCATTTCAAATTGTAACCTAATTAGAGAAGAGGGGTGATGCCTTCTTTATTTGCTCACCGTACTTCATTGTTACTTCGATAATTTAATAAAATTTGAAATTTATCCCCATTAACGGAGATAATGGCATCGCCCAAGGCGTTGATCGAGTTGTTCGTGGCGTTGATACACACACGCAACTCCTACCCCCCCCCCCCCCCCCCCCCCCACACACACACATTAGAGGGCAGCGAGCATTGAAGAGTAAGAGAGAGACGTGAAGTTATAATAAGAGGGGGTGGATGAGGTGATAAGAGGGGTCGATGGTGACTTTTCGCCAGATCTAACAAACTCAGCTACCCATTCATTGCTGAGTAGACAGGGATTCAGAAAAAATCGACTGCACCCGGGATCGATCTCTGGCCCTTTGCGTATAAAGAGAGTGCTCTAGCAACTGAGCTATCGGGGTCCCCAAATATTCTATTGGACTTTTTAAAAATACAGACGTTATAACTGGTTTTTTTGGACGGAAGAAACTAATGAAACTCATATTACTTGATTAGTTAAAACACCAAACGAAATTTTAATATTATTGTATTATTTTAAATGACAACAATGCGATAGAAAGGAGTGGCGACAAGAGATGGACAAAAGAAAACAAAAAATCAGACTTGCAACTTGCTAGGTTCGACACACACACACACACACACACACACACACACATCTTTAGTAGTCACATACATTTCAAACAATAACCCATTAGAGAAGAGGGGTCATGCCTTCATCATAGATCATTGTCATTGCGATCATTATGGTGCAGTAAATTT
>NC_088360.1:133583581-133603581 GCF_034508935.2 Berghia stephanieae | reverse complement strand
TGGATATTTTGAATTAAGGCGTTTTGTCAGTGTATGGAAGGAATGGGATCTTAAAACAGAGAGAAAGACGTCTGACTTGAAAGACAAGGCAGATATTGCACTCGCCTCCAAACTGAAGTGGCCGGTTTGGATCCCAGGTACAGATGTATTTTTCAGTCCCTCTGTCAACAGGAGTGAACAGGTAGTGGCTTATAGTGCGGGGCGGTCCTTGGCAAGCTTAAGGACCACGGTCCTACGGTCCTTGGGAAATGAAGACCGCAAGGACCGGTCTCTAGACCGGTCCGTTCATTCTTGAACCGTTAAAGACCGCTACACGATGAAAACCGTGGCCTACAGGAGTAAAACACACGGAGTAGTCACACTCATTTCAAATTTTAACCTAATTAGAGAAGAGGGGTGATGCCTTCTTTATTTGCTCACCGTACTTCATTGTTACTTCGATAATTTAATAAAATTTGAAATTTATCCCCATTAACGGAGATAATGGCATCGCCCAAGGCGTTGATCGAGTTGTTCGTGGCGTTGATACACACACGCAACTCCTACCCCCCCCCCCCCTCCCCCCCCACACACACACATTAGAGGGCAGCGAGCATTGAAGAGTAAGAGAGAGACGTGAAGTTATAATAAGAGGGGGTGGATGAGGTGATAAGAGGGGTCGATGGTGACTTTTCGCCAGATCTAACAAACTCAGGTACCCATTCATTGCTGAGTAGACAGGGATTCAGAAAAAAATAGACTGCACCCGGGATCGATCTCTGGCCCTGTGCGTATAAAGAGAGTGCTCTATCAACTGAGCTATCGGGGTCCCCAAATATTCTATTGGACCTTTTAAAAATACAGACGTTATAACTGGTTTTTTTGGACGGAAGAAACTAATGAAACTCATATTACTTGACTAGTTAAAACACCAAACGAAATTTTAATATTATTGTATTATTTTAAATGACAACAATGCGATAGAAAGGAGTGGCGACAAGAGATGGACAAAAGAAAACAAAAAATCAGACTTGCAACTTGCTAGGTTCGACACACACACACACACACACACACACACACATCTTTAGTAGTCACATACATTTCAAACAATAACCCATTAGAGAAGAGGGGTCATGCCTTCATCATAGATCATTGTCATTGCGATCATTATGGTGTAGTAAATTTTGAAATTTACCCCGTATAATGGAATCGTCCAAGGCGTGCGCCTCCTGTTCCCCCCATCTCACACACGAAAGGGCGGTTTGCGGAGTGGAGGGAGGTGGTCGTCTGCCTCTATGGTCGTCTGTGTCGTTTAGTGTATGGCAAAGGGGGGTGGGTGCGATTAATTAAGTGGGATGGGTGGTGATTGGTGGAAGATAGGCAAAGGACCGAGGCAACGAATCGCTGGGGAAGTAGTATGGCGCGAGACCGTTGAAAGGTGATAAGAAGTGAGGACCGCCGGCGGTCTTCCTCTTTGGGACTGGACCACGGTTCACAGCTAAAAGACCGTGGGACCGGTCCTCGGTCCGGTCCTCAGCGCGGCACTAGTGGCTTACTATGTTAGATCCAATGATGTCCGTTAAACGCACAGAAACAATGAGTACACTTGGACCTGAAGAAGAAGAAGAAGAAGAAGAAGAAGAAGAAGAAGAAGAAGAAGAAGAAGAAGAAGAAGAAGAAGGAGGAGGAGGAGGAGGAGGAGGAGGAGAGAAGGAGGAGGAGGAGAAGGAGGAGGAAAAGAAGAAGAAGAAGAAGAAGAAGAAGAAGAAGAAGAAGAAGAAGAAGAAGAAGAAGAAGAAGAAGAAGAAGAAGAAGAAAGAAGAAGAAGACGTGAAGGTAGAAGAGGAAAGGAAGACGAAGGAGAAGAAGAAGAAGAAGAAGAAGAAGAAGAAGAAGAAGAAGAAGAAGAAGAAGAAGAAGAAGGAAAAGATCTTGACTTCATCCAGAATCGGTCGGTTTCGATCCCTTTGCGGGTGAAGCTGTAATAACTGAGCTGTCGGGGTCCCCTAGTAGTGAAGATTTCTGCCTGAAAGGGATAAAGACGTTTTGTCAGTGTATGGAAGGAATGGGATCTTAAAACAGAGAGAAAGACGTGTTAGTTGTGGGACAAGGCAGATATCGTGTTTTATGGCTTGTTTTCGTGAGGAATTGGCTTAGAAGAAAACTTCGAGGATCGGGGGGTGGGGGGATGGGGATTTTAAGGAGTTGGGATAGGGTGGGGGGGTATGATGCTAGGATTTGTCTGGATTTATGGATGCTTTAGTGGACGACAACAAATTGAGTGGACAAATTTATTGGAGACAAACGGGGAATAAATATCAGTGATCTGGTATCGGGAGGTCTATGGGTAGTAGCTGTATATTTTAAAATCTTGAGCTTTCATATAGGGCAATATCCACTAAACGTACTAAAAGCTCTTTACAAGAGGCCCCAAGCCAACAAAAACACAACATGTAGGACAAGACATGAAGCCCTTAAGGCAATATTATAACTTTTCCCCTAAGAAACAACACTGTTAATGGTCATGTACTTATTTTCCCTGAATTAGTTGAGAGAATTCTAGTAAAGCGCATTTTTCAAGGACTAAACGATGCGCCGTTCAAAGCGGAACTCGAACCAAGATTATTCCGATCCGAAGGCGTGTAATATACGACAAGACCACATAGATCTAGCTGTACATAATCTATCATTACCCACTTCACAGTATCTTTAATTTTAAAACAACAAACTATTTTACTTATATATATCTAACATTATTATCATAAATTACAACACGTGCAAAGAGAGACAGAACGTGAGTGGCAGAAGGTAATTCTTCGTACTCACACAACATACCAGGTGTGAGAGGTTTTGGGTGTGAGCAGCAATTAAGATGCCAGGGTGAACAACGGCCAAGAAGTGACCCGACCCAAAACGTCACTATAGATGTATCAACTCGATAGCCCATCTGCCTCTTCTACGCTGTCTGACTCCCTTTCTTGGTAAATATTATATGTGGCACTGATGCGCCCTGATCAATGCTACCTATAGATAGAATGCGCTTGGCCAAGGAGTTCACAACATTGCCATCCGGAAGTATAACGGACCAACACACAAACTCTGTGTAACCATGAACTTTTATAGTCTGGTTAATACAGTTTAGTGAGAACAACTCACAAACGCGGATGGCAAAAACAATAACAAAGGCCTGAGTGACGTCATCTGCATACTATCTATACAGAGAGAGTGCTATGGCCTGATCAACATGAGTGTCAAATGGTTAAGGTTATTGGGTAGCCTTTGCACCAGAGCTTTTTGTGTCTTAAAAAAAATATGGATTTGATATTACATGTTTCTTTTTGTTTTTAACCCTCTCCTTACCTACTATAGGAAAATCGTCACATTCGTTACGATTCAACCAAAATTTTTCTCATTCACATTTCTTTTGTACATCACAATATTTAAAGAAAATTAGCAATGTGTTGTAGAGCATGTTTTGCTTAAGAAATTATGTATCGCAAGAAATTTACTACTTCTATTGTGTTTGAGTGACAAAAATATATTTTTGTGTTAGTTGGGTGTGAAGTTTTGGGGAAAATCCTGAAAATGGCTGGTAAGGAGAGGGTTAAGGGTTTTTCGGCGCTTTAGGTCATTTTATCAGCGCCAGTAAATGGGAAGAAAATTAGATAGTGAAACGATTCTAGATGTACAATTAAAAGGACTTGAGGAAAAAGTAAGACAAAGGGGAAATGATTCAAATAGGGAACAGATGTAGATTCCAATAGCATGCTATCAGTATACTTAGTTTGAGATCACCCAAATGTCTCACAAGATTCCACTAAGAGGAATACACTCAAATGTTTCCATTATACATTCAAAATAACAAATATAACAAAACATAACGGAGAGATGATATACAAGGAAAAATATTATCTCCCAAAACACTAATTATGCATTTCACTGTGTCCCTCCCAGCCAAGCACAACGGCCAGGGCCAGGGCAAAACCAAGTAATCTCATTCCAAGACCAAGACAAGAAGCAAAATGGAAAACAGACATAAGGGGATAGAAGACACAGTAAGTGCCAACCTGACCGCTATGGGAGGTCACAGGAACTCCACCCAATGATACTACATGTGAATAGGTGACTTTCAAAAGTGCCATTTTTATCATGGAAAGAAAACCGCTATTTTGTGTCATTAAAAAAAAAATAAATAAATAAAATAAAATTCCCTTTATTCATCCCATAGGGGAAATTTGTCTCTAGGATCTCTTACAGGAGGAGGAGGAAGAAGCAGAAGAAGAAGAAGAAGAAGAAGAAGAAGAAGAAGAAGAAGAAGAAGAAGAAGAAGAAGAAGAAGAAGAAGAAGGAAGAAGAAGAAGAAGAAGAAGAAGAAGAAGAAGAAGAAGAAGAAGAAGAAGAAGAAGAAGAAGAAGAAGAAGATGTTTTATTTTCTTCTCTATTTCTTTCATCTCATTCTGGATGGCTTTTGTTTTCTCTTTCACAATAGATGACGTCATGATTAGTCTGATCTTTCACTTTCAGGATCGTGTCATGAATTAAACGAAGTCCTCACATAGACGATTGTCTTAGAATAATCAGAAAAATTAATGTCCTCCTCCTCCTCCTCCTCCTCCTCCTCCTCCTCCTCTTCCTCCTCCTCTTCCTCCTCCTTCTCCTCCTCTTTCATTATCTTTTTCTTATTATCTTTCATACTTTCATACATCAGAATAATCAGAAAAATTAATGTCCTCCTCATCTTCCTCCTCCTCCTCCTCCTCCTCCTCCTCCTCCTCCTCCTCCTCCTCTTCCTCCTCCTCCTCCTCTTCCTCCTCCTCCTCCTCCTCCTCTTTCTTTATGTTTTTCTTATTATCTTTCATACTTTGAAATTTTAAAAATCAACAGACGCAATACGAGAATTCCATTTTCCAATTTTTCACGAGCGTCTTTGGTCCACCAATCTATGGCCTGTCTGAAACCAACAATACAAGTCATGAACGCAAACAGGAATCGTGTCACACCGTAGCCATCGTTAACTTATAGATAGTATGCGCTTGGCTAAGAAGTTCACAACATTGCCATCCGGAAGTATAACGGACCAACACATAAAACGTTGTGTAACCATGATCGTTTATAGTCAGGTTAATACAGTTTTGTGAGAATTACTCATTAACGCGGATGGTAAAAGACAATAACAAAGACCTGAGTGACGTCAACTTCGAACCATCTATAGCCTGACACTGACCAAATAAATGACGTCAAAATGCCAGTCTTTTGCCACAAAAGAAAAAAAATCGTTTGTATTCAATAGTTCAACCAATGGGATCACTTGAGTACTACCAACGACAACTCACGAGGCGGTGCAAAAAAAAAACAGATAATGACGTCAAAATGCCAGTCTTTTGGGGTTTCAGTGTCAGGCTATAACTTTACGATGGCTACGGCCTAACACTAGAGAACCCACAAAGACTTACAGTTTGACGTCATTTTTTAAAAGGTTTGTGCAGCGTCGAGTGAGTTGTCGTTAGTAGGAAATAAATGATCGCATTGGTTGCCCTATTCAATACAACTCACATTTTGTTTTCTCTTGTGGCCAAAGACTAGTCTTTTGACGTTATTTTTTGGTCAGTGTCAGGCCATAACTTTACGAAGGCCACGCTATAAGTTTACGATGGCGACGACCGCACACGGATAAGATTGCTGCTATGCGTTTTGGTAAAATGATCACAACATCCGCCAGCCGTATATAGATAGAATGAAGTTGGCGTCATTCGAATCTTTGTTATTGTTTTTGTTGGGTTTGTTTTTTTTGGGTTTTTTTTTTTTTGGGGGGGGGGGGAGGGGGGTTGTGCCATCCACGTTTATAAGTAATTCTCACTTAACTGTTTTATCAAGACAATAAAAGTTCAAGGTTACACATAGTTTTGTGTGTTGGTCCGTTACACTTCCAGATGGCAATGTTGTGATTTGTTAACACAGTTAAGTGATAATTACTCATAAACGTGGATGGCACAAAAAAAATTATTATAATTTAGTGAGAACTAATGGGGAAAATTTCTGTCAAAAAAAACAATAAAATATAGTTGAGTGACATCAATTTAATTCCTTCTGTACTTTGTTTACACACATTTTGGCCAACAGAAATGGCCCACTTAAGTTCAAATATTGATATACCTGGATATAGGCGATTTGCTTTGCGAAGTCCCAGGTTTGAAAGTAATTACCAAAATGCGAGTCACTTGTGAAGGACAAATTCTCTTACCAAAATTTTAACGTGGTTTTGCGGGGGTTTTGGGGGTTTGTTTTGTTTTTGCTTCTTGTTTTTATTTATTTTTTGTTGTTTTTTGTTGTTTTTTTTTTTGTTTTTTTTTGTTGTTTTTTTTTTTTGTTTGGTTTTGTTTTGTTTTTTGTTTTATCCCAGATTACGGCTAAGATGCAGCAGATACAGAGACACAAAGACATGGTACGACATTTGGTTAGAATACAATCGCAGCCAGCCGACGAAGGGTTAATAATGACGTCCACACCTTTTCGAAATATTCCGGAACCAGCCTAGAATCCTAGCTCCTCCATCAGTGTTTGATGTAAATGGTGAAATTGGCAACAATTATTCCAAGTTGGCAACAATTATTCAAAATTGTTAACATCAAAGGAAAACTTAGAGCAAAAATAAGTGTCCAGAGAAACACAGTTATTCAGATCCAGGTGCAATTGTAGGGTAAAACACTTGGGTACACTTTGCTACTTAAAAATGTTCATATTGGATTGATCATAAATTTTATTGGAAAAGGTGCATATTATAATTTATTATCTATCTTTGCAGTCATTTAAAACACTTATGAATAATAATGATAATAATAATAATAATAATAATAATAATAATAATAATAATAATAATAATAATAATAATGATAATAATAATAATAATAATGCTGAATACACACACACACACATATATATATATATATATATATATATATATATATATATATATATATATATATAGCGCTATAACTCCGAGACAGCAGACTCTAAGCGCTTAAATTACAAATTACTTTGATTGAAACATACTCATTCACGCACACAAGCACATTTTGACGAAATAAATTTGTTTACGCTTTCCTCCCAGCATTTCTTATTGATATAATATTACAATCTACAAGTCGGAAAGAATCTAAATGTTTAATATTATTATTCGGAATGTTATATAAAGATTTTGCATTGCAAATATTGCGATGCTCCTTTTCTAAATCATCTTTGTGTTGATTTTCACAATATTTAGGAGTTAATTTCATGTTTTGGAGTACTATAGATACTAATAATAATAATAATCTTTATTGTCCAAATTAAAGGCAATTCATGTGAGGTAAACAATGCTCAGTTTGGTTCATGGTATGAACATCAACACATTTACAAATACAGACACAGCCATACACGAACATACACGCTTGCACATTGTTTCTACACGTGTATACAAAAGAAATGAGCGTACATACAAACACATATACATACATACATACATACATACATACATACATACATACATACATACATACATACATACATACATACATACATACATACATACATACATGCAGACATACATACAAACCAGCATATCATCGTATATGCATGCCTACATTCATACATACATACATACATACATACATACATACATACATACATACATACATACATACATATATACATACACACAGACACACACACAGACAGATAGAACGATACGATATATTTGCTGGGACAGCAGATAACCATATTATAAATATAGTGTCTTATATTAAGAAGAAGATGGCAATGATTGTGATGATGATGATGATGATGATGATGATGATGATGATGATGATGATGATGATGATGATGATGATGATGACTACGATAATGATGATGATGATGATGATGATGATGATGATGATGATGATGATGATGATGATGATGATGATGATGATAACGACGGCGGCAATGTCGATGATGATGATTCACGACACTGCTTCTCGTTATTTTCATTGGTTGTCTCATTTTTCCACAGAAGATTTGTTAATTAATTTTATGGCGGTTGGAATGAAGGTTGTCTTATGTCGATTTGTCCGACATTTTGCTTCTAGATACCGTCTTCCGGAGCGCAGAAGTTGGAATTTTTCGTTCAGCGGATGCCTCTTTTCGTTGATAATGTTAAAAGATTTCTTCTCAACTGCATTAATATAAGTTGTGTCAAGGCTTCTAAGGTCTGTGTTAATTATTTTTGAAGCCTCTCTGAGGGTTCTATGTAGTTTGGATTTTTCTTTTGTTCCACAGCTTCCATACCACGTTGTGATGCCAAACGAAACGATACTCAATATTAATGACTTGTAGATTTGTATCATGGTCTTTCTGTTCACATTGAAAGACCTTAATTTTCTGAGTATATACAAGCGCTGGTTACATTTTTTGATGACATTGTTGGTGTGCGATTCAAATCTTAGACTGTTATCTATAATTACACCAAGGTATTTAAACGTTTCAACAGTTTCAACCGCCTGATTGTTAATTTTTGTTATTTGTCTTGCTCTTTTTCCTATTTTTCTGTGATCAAACAGTTGTTCCTTTGTTTTTGTTACATTGAGCTCTAGACAGTTATCGGCACACCATTTGCTGAATTTACTAACTTGCTCAGTGTATTTAAATTCGGAGACGGAATCATTGAGCAGGCCGAGTATTGCGGTGTCATCAGCATACTTGATGAGTTGGCAGTTATCAAAGCTAGCCACACAATCGTTTGTATAGAGGATGTAAAGTAGAGGTGAGCTTACACACCCTTGTGGGCATCCGTTTGAAAGAGTTTTTACTGATGATATATTTGAGCCTACTCTGACATGTTGGGGGCGATCGATGAGAAAGTTGTTATACCAGTTGATGAGGTAATGGGGAAGGTTTAGAGCATGCAGTTTACTAATTAATATGTTGGTTTTCATGGCATTAAAGGCAGACGAAAAATCGACGTATAGGATTCGGCAGTAGTTGGCGGGTGAAACATCCAAGTGATTTGATATTGAATGCATCACTGTGAGGAGTGCGTCTTCCACACTAAGATTCTGTTGGTAGGCAAACTGATATGGATCAAGTATGTGTTGGTCATATATAAATTGCAACAGCTCTCTTTTCAGAATCTTTTCCAGACATTTCATAATAATTGATGTTAAAGCAACAGGTCTATAATCATTCAGCTGAGTTGGTGGATTCTTTTTGGGTACTGGAATTATAGTCGATGTTTTCCATATAATTGGGATTTTCTGTTCATCTATTGAACGTTGGAAAATAGGCAAGAAAGGGACAGCTAGTTGGTTGTTACAGTTTGAAATGAGTTCCCCACTAAGTCCATCTGGACCTGGTGCTTTTTTCTTTTTACATAATTTAAGAACATTGATGACCGCCTCTTCTTCGATTTCTGGCGGAGGAGACGTATTTTTTGTTATGATATTAATTTTGAAAGTACGTTGTCAATGGTGTCGAATCGACAGTAAAACTTATTTAATTCCTCGATATTCATATGTGTGTCATTGTTAAAATCTGTCTTTTTGTTGTTAACGCCACCCATTTCTTTAATCATCCTCCACGCCTGCGATGCATTTGAATTTTTAAGGTTTGTTTCCATTTTATCTTTATATTTACGTTTTTCTTCATAAATTACCCTCTTTAATTGTTTTTCTGCCTCGTGCTGCTTGTTTTTGTCCCCACTCATATGAGCGATTTTCTTCATATTTATAAATAACTTAACTCGTTTGTTGACCCAAGGTTTGTTGTTGTTAAATATTTTAATCCTTTTAGTGTCCACGCACAAATCACAACAGAAATGAATATAAGACGTGACAACATCAACCCACTCGTCCAGTGACATGTTATCAGACATGAGTTCATCCCATATTGTGCAGTCAAAACAACCTTGGAGTTTGTTTATATTTTCTGTTGACCAAAGACGAGTTTCTTTCACAATCGCTTTATGTTGTCTTAATTTAGTTTTGTAGGTTGGAATCAACAACACACTATTGTGATCTGAATTTCCTATTTTTACTTTTTGAACGCTTCTGTATGAATTTTTAATATTTGTATAGCACAGATCCAGGGTTTTATCTCGTCTGGTAGGAACAGAGACGTGTTGATAAAAAGAATTTATAGGAGGGCAGTGATTGAAATCACCAAGAATTATTACGGGGGCATCAGGATGTTTTCTTAAAAAATTAAATGATTCCTCCTCAATTACCCGTAAAGCTGTGTTAGCATTCGCATCAGGAGGGACGTACACAGCAATGACATAAATAAGTGGGAATTCCCGAGGTAAATAGTGGGGTCTAAGAGAGAGGGAAATGAGCTCGATGTCCTTTTCACATAATGAACGTGTAGTTCGACAGCTTTTGCACCAGTTTTTGTTGACATACACACAAATACCACCACCTTTTTGTTTTCCTGTCATTGAGCTATCTCTGTCACGCCTATGTATTATGAAATTTTCCAATTCTACACTTTTATCTGTATCTAAGTCTGAAAGCCATGACTCTGTAAAACACAGTATGCTTGAGTTTTCATAATCAGGATCAAATTTACACAACGCGCTAATATTGTCCGCTTTGTTTCTGATAGATCGAACGTTTGAAAGTATAATCATAGGTAGTGGTACTTTACCAGTTCTTCGAATTCTTTGCTTGACGCCTCCACGTTTTCCTCTTTTTCTTTTCTTGATTGAAACAATAAAACCTTTTCGATCATTTGTTTTGATTGTTGTTTGTCCAATATCAAGCAATTCGTTTTTTGTGTAGACGACGGTCGCCATATTGTTTTTATTTCGAACACAACAACATTGTTCACTCGTAGTAACTTTTCATGCTCTACACATTATTGAAATAGGTACCACAAATAGAAATATTTAAATATAGTCATACCTGTATTCCAATTACAAATAATAAGTCCATATACAAAAACGATGGCAGATAATAACACAAGAATACAAACTTTTACTGATGAACAACAGATACTATGGTTCCTCTCAAGTTAAGACTTTCTAGTCAAATAAAAGTATATAAATAAATTAATTAATAAACAAAGATGAACAAATGAATGAATAAATAGATATATGAATTAACTGATATTATTTATATATATATTATATATATATATATATATATATATATATATATATATATATATATATATAGAGAGAGAGAGAAAGAGAGAGAGAGAGAGAGAGAGAGAGAGAGAAATAAATAAAATGTTTTCTGAGAGTGCGGCAACATCCATACACAAACACATACACATACACATAGAGATTTAGAGTAAGACTTTACAAAGATGAAGCCCCATACAGGAACACAGGATTTCCGATACGGGAATCTTTGATGGACTCCAGAGAGGAAGAACAGAAATGAAAGCCATCCGTGCCTCACACTGAAAACCACATATAAAATCTTGGTGTGCAGATAATAGATAGTATGAAGTTGACGTCACTCAGGTCTTTGTTACTGATTTTTTTTTTTTTTTTTTTTTTTTTTTTTTTTTTTTTTTTTTTTGTTTTTTTTTTTTGTTTTGTTTTTTTTTTTTTTTTTTTTTGTTTAATGTTGATTTTTATTCGTTGGGGTTTTTTTTTCGTTTGTTTGTTTTGGGGTTTTTTTTTTCTTGCAATCCATGTTTATCAGTGATTCTCACTAAACTGTATGGATAGATGCGCTTGGCTAAGAAGGTCATAAGATTGCCACCCGGAAGTATAACGGACCAAC
The DNA here is from genome assembly GCF_034508935.2 of Berghia stephanieae. NCBI lineage: Eukaryota > Metazoa > Mollusca > Gastropoda > Nudibranchia > Aeolidiidae > Berghia > Berghia stephanieae. The sequence continues at coordinate 133,591,861 of NC_088360.1, read as the reverse complement.
ACACAAAACTATGTGTAACGTTGAATGTTTATAGTCTGGTTAATAAGGTTTTGTGACGCCTGTTAGAATGGCGATAATACAATTCTCTTCCGACAGAGACAACGCTGTTTACGATCAGGTACTCATTTTACACCTGAGTACGGTGAGAGAAGGTGAGTAAAAAAGCCTTTTTCCAAGGTCTCGATTTTGCGCAGCTCAAAGCGGGATTCAAACCGAGGACTTCCGATCCGAAGACGACCGTCATATCACATGATCTTATAGCTGCACTACTTCCACTAAAGTATTGACGGGGCTATCCTATTCTAATAAATAAAAAGGGCGATAATACGCTTGAACAGTCGTGACATCATTTCCCTCATAATGACTTATAGCAAATTAGTAACTGGTTCTAAACTATGGAACAGATACATTCTGATCACATGACATGTGAAAAAGTTCTAGCCAGCATAAAGAACAAAAAGTACTGATTTTCTTTGTTTAGAACCAAACTGCTGGTTGCTGGGCGGACTTGACGTCAGACTATTGAATTTATTGATTGACAATCATGAGTCTCAGTCACACACAAGAGTTGAAAAATATAAATAGAGTAATACAGACAGTGTTACTTTTTTACAAAACCCACCGAAACCCATTGTCCCAGGTTCACTAGACACTGGTATACACTTCCCTGAGTCTCAGGTTCACTCCCCACTGTTGCCTACCTCCCATAACTGTGTCGGATATTGTCGGGTGTCGACGGGTGTCTTCGGGTATCGGCGGGTTTCGTAAATAAGAAACACCCAAATACAGATGGTGCTTTTTTATGCCCTTCCGCCACGAATGTCTGATGTCAACAGGAATCACCCATGTTGTCCGAGTAAGCAAATTGGGGGTTAGTATTCTTGCACAAGGAAAATAAAACGAGCGGGGCTCGAACCCGGGACCTTCCGGATTATACAGCAATGTCTTGACCATTCGGCCACTTCGCCCCCAGTAGCTTGTGGTGCTTTGCTGTCTATTAATGATTGACAAGGCTTCAATAATTTACTGACCATCCCTCAATCACAATATGACATTATCACCCATGGATAACAAAGAAGCAATTAAAAGCAGGTAGATAAGGTGAGAGAAACAACAGCCCAAAGAATCAATAACACGCCAGTAATTTGCTAAGTCAATCATCCACATCGGGAAATCGTTAAATCACCTGCTCTAGGGTTTATACAACAAACAAGAGTGTAACTCGACTCGTGTGGGCCGCATTCCGTGAGTTATTGTGTCAAATTATTATAAGAGGAAGAAGAAGTGAGATTTACACCGGAACAGGAAATAATACAACACAAGAATCACCGTGACGTCAAGGGTATGTTGGGGTTACTTTACTATCCAGCGTCGTCCTCATTGACGTTGGCTACCCGCACCCTACGATGACAAGTGTCTGCCCATTCTTCCTGTCTGATGACGGTGTCATACAATTTCCCTATGGGATGAATAAATGGAATTTGATTTGATTTTATTTATTTTCATTTTATATTTTTAAAATTACGTCAAAGTCAAAATATAAGTCCTAGTGAATCTCAGTGTCAGGCTACAAGTTAACGATGGCAACGCTAAGACCCTATAAGACCCATATTTTGACGTCATTTTTAGATTTGTGGACCGCCTAGTGAGTTGTCTTTTAGTAGTTGCTCAAGGAAAGAAGTGATTCCATAAGTTGAACTATTGAATACAACTCACGATTTGTTTTCGTTTGTGGCCAAAGACCTGTCTTTTGACGTAATTTCTTGGTCAGTGTTAGGCGATAAGTTTACGAAGTCAAAATGCTCAAAATGACGTTATAAAAAAAAATATGCCCGGAACATTTAGAAATATGTTAAATTATCAGGGCCAAAATTGACTGAAGCCAACGTGTATCTATATACAGGTGTGACATCCGAACCCGCTTATGGGCCTAGTTTAACATTGTTGTAATGAACAATATTTTACGTCACTGTTTTGAGATTTCCATAACAACAAAGAGCCCATAAGGAATTGGGTTATCAGACCTGCAAATAAATGCACGTCGACGGAAGCCATATCGTGTTGAAAGAGTTCTCGGTACTTTGACTGTGTTGATACAATTTACAGCAGGTTATAATATGAAGAGAAGAATGTTTTTGGAAGGTGGGAGGTATGCCTATCACAAACACAGCATCAATGAATGGAGAATAGATGATACATATTATTGTGGTAATTTTGACGAACATGTAAATAGTCTTAAAACGGGACCACATAGCTTTGATGGGGGTCCCGATAGTTCAGTTGGTAGAGGACTCGCTTCACACGAAAAGGGATCGAGATTTATCCCGGGTGTAGTTGAATTTTTTCCTACCCCCTGTCCACTCAGCAGTGATTGCATAGCTGTAAGCCCTGGTGGAAAGTACTTTGCGATAGACGAGCGTCCTATCCAAGGGTAGCAAGCATAATTTGCTATTGTCCGTGTCACGCTTTAGAAGCCGGGATAAACTCGGGCTCTATGGACCTAAAAGCTCTGAAGGACTACAATTTTATAGCTTTGACAAATACGTGGGTGTGTATGAAATATTATAATGAATGCTACTTATAAGTTTATAGATAATACGAAATTGACGTCACTCGGGTCTTTGTTATTGTATTTTGTAATCCGCGTTTATGAGTAAATCTCGCTAAATTTTATTAGCCAGACTATAAACGTTTAATCTTGTGTGTTGGTCCGTTATACTTCCGAATGGAAATGTTGTGAGCTTCTTAGCCAAGCGCATACTATATTTTAAGTTTATACAAGCCAGTAAGTTTTTGACATACTCTGAAAAAAAAACACGTATTTTAATTTTTGGCCAGAAAACTCGTCCTTCACATAGATGGATTATAGATGGACCCTCGCCTTGGCAGTAACTCTTAAACCTGGGACTTAGCGATTGACTGTAACATACTGAACAAAAAAAAATCAAAAATGAATTAATATTTCATATAAAGAGGCTGGTGAGTTAAGCATTGTGTCATCTCGCTGATGGATCAGGGAAGAAAAACGCATGCAAAGCAAAAGAGTAATATGATAATAATATGCTCTGTTAAATTCTGAAATTATATCGCTTCACTATTGCGTACACATATCGTTTGTAGATACAAAACAAGTTGTGCCATTATATGGTCTTATAGTTTAACATTGGCCTTTGGATCGGAAGGTTATGGAGTTTGAGACCTGCACTGAGCGGTGAATATTTTGAGTCCTTGGAAAGCTCTTTACTTACATCCTCTCACCGTGCTCAGGCGTAAATGAATATCTGGTCGATAACAGCGTTGTCTCTGTCTAAAACAAAATTTTAATAATATCGCCTAACAGGCGTCATGACTCATCCTACATAAATAAATAATAAAATGAATAATTTCCCTTTATTCATCCCTAAGGGGAATTTTTTTCTTTGGAGTCCATTCCAAGGGAAGACTGGAATAACCCAGGCGTCAGTCGCAGTTGGCTAGGGACCACTTGTAATGCGTTTTGAGGATGTTTTGTGGATACAACGGTATCTAAGTGCTCAAGTTATTTTTCAATAGGTATGAAAAAAGCCGCTCTGCTCAAAAAGAAGTGTTCACTTTGTTTTCATTTTGACTTCATCTCATCTAGATGGCGCTGGTTGTTTACGACATAGAATCATCTCCATGGCGACCACTACTTGAGATTGTGAGAATCTCGCCAATATCACGTAGAGAATCATCAGATTTTCGTCCATGTCTGCAACCACATCAAAATATTTGTATGGATTCGTATTCCAAGGAAAGCTCTACAGTCTATAGCGACGTGTACTTATTTGCAAGTCTGATAACCGAAAAAATTTTATGGGCTTGATTTAAAATGGTTGTAATGGGCAATCTTTTGCGTTGGTTTTGAGAGTATTTCCATTACAACAATAATGACCCCATAAACATTTATGTTATTACACCTGAAAAAAGTATACGTCGGTCAATAGTTATTTCCACGTTGTAGAGAAGTCGTATGGGCGACGCGCACTTATTTGCAGGTCTGATAACCCAATTCCTTATGGACTCATTGTTGTAATAGAAATCGCAAAGTATTGTTCATAAAAACAATGTTAAACTGTATATATGTATACGTCGAATATGATGCATTTGAATGGTTGATTGGAAATTCATTCCAAAACGTAAAACTGATCAAAAACACCAGCAGTACACACAATAAAAAAATTAAGAAACGTTTTTTGTTTGCAATGAAACAAACAATAACGCGCTTTGAGCACATTTAGTGGATATTGCGCTATATAAAGCTCAATTAGGTACATGGAAATAGACTTAAGCATGTTATTCCAGCCCCAACCATTCACAGACACGAAAGACAACTGTTCGTTCCTGACAGAAAAATAGACGTTCTATCTAATATTATGTCCGAATTCCGACATGACTCGTGAATTCCAAGTCCAGACTAGATAACCAATGAAGGCTATCATATTTGAGGTTAAAAATCTCACAAAAACCACACACTGCATTCCTTGAGGAGGTCTGCCTGTTTTAGTCTGTCGATGTGTACGTCACCAAAAAAAAAACATTTTTTTTTTAAACACACAAAAAACTTGAGCTATTATATTATAGCGCAATATCCACAACATGTGCTCATAGCGCTTTACAAGGGGTCCCTGACAAACAGCATAACGTAACATGTAGAAAAAGACATAAAGCCTGTTAGACGATATTACAACCCTGTTAACAGCAGGTTACTCATTTTCCATCTGAGTACCTGTGAGAGAATGTGAGTAAATAGCATTTTTCCAAGGATTCAACTATGTGCCGAGAGAGACTCGAACCCAGGACCTTCCGATCCGAAATCCAATGTCATACTACAAGACCACACAGCCGCACAAAAGAAGTAAAGGATATTGAACGTCAAATATGAACAATGAAGCAGTGTTATCTAATGGATAAATTCACCGTGTTGACTTTACAGCAGGGTGTTATGAGGTGGGAAAAAATTATCTTGTAGCTCTTTTTTCTTTTTTTTTTTCTTTTTTATTTTTTTTTTTTTTGTCCTTCGGAGCCATTCGACCCAGAGCGTGGCCTTCGTAAACTCATGGCCACTATTTATAGATAGTATGCGCTTGGCTAAGAAGCTCATACCATTGCCATCCGGAAGTATAACGGACCAACACACAAAACTGTGTGTATCCATGAACGTTCATAGTCGGATTAAAACGGTTCAGTGAGCATTACTCATAAACGCGGATGGCAAAAAACAATAACAAAGACCTGAGTGACGTCATCTTTGAACTATCTATTAACCAGACTATAAACGTTTAAGGTTACACATCGTTGTGTGTGTTGGTCCGTGATACTTCCGGATGGCAATGGTATGAGCTTCTTAGCCAAACGCAAACTATCTATAGTCGGTCCGATGGCCTTTTGCGTGAACTAATCACCAAACTGGAGATTTGAAACAATAATGAAAAAAGCTATGTGACGTTACCATCACGTGACCGTTGAGTAGAATCATCAATTGAAAATATAGAGGAGTGACCAACTATCAAAACATCGACTCACCTTTCAGGCAGGAAGGATACAGTAATGTGGATTGCCTCAAACTGTCCGTGAAACTGTAAAAAAGACAAAGAGCTTTCTCCGCCTTGACAACTGACATGAACTGGCCATTACGTCCAGGTGGCCCATCTGTCTGCTGGACTCTGGAAGAACATATGTAATTAAGATTTTGGCCAGAAAACTCGTCCTTCAATTACCGACCCATTAAAATGACCCTCATCTTGGCCAAAAGAAAACCTTTTAATTCTGAGACTTCGTAAGTCTCAGGTTTGAGAGTTTTTGTTAAGACGAGAGTAATTTAATCCATCGATTTATTTGAAGGATGAGTTTTCAGGCCAAAATTTTTAAAAGGTAGTTTTGTTTTCAGAGTACGTCACATCTCTCATTATTTTCACTTTCATTTACTCTAAAAAATGTATCGTCTTTTCACACACACCCCTCCCCCTCCCCCCATTTTTCCTCTCTTCTGTTCCATCTCTCTCTCTCTCTCTCTCTCTCTCTCTCTCTCTCTCTCTCTCTCTCTCTCTCTGTGTGTGTGTGTGTGTTTGTGTGTGTGTGTGTGTGTGTCTCATTATATATATATATATCTTATTCTCACATTCTTAATATTATCCCTTCTATCTCTTCCCCCCTCTCTCTCTCTCTCTCTCTCTCTCTCTCTCTCTCTCTCTCTCTCTCTCTCTCTCTCTTTTTAAAATTCTTTTCTTTCTTTCTCCCATCTCAACTCTATTAGTTTCCATTTTTTTTCTCTTTGGTTCTTCCTTTATTAATCTACCTTTTCTTTGTATTTCTTCCCCTCCCATCTCTGCCTTCGTCTATCCACAATTCACCCTTACACTTCCCTCTACAAAATTGTTGTACAGCTCATTCCACCCAACAGGTGTTTCATCTCATTTGCCTTATTCTTTCACTCCATGTTCTTCACTTCTCTGTCGTTATCTGATATTCTAAAGCGCCCAAACTGATAATAATATACACAATTGATAACATAGCTCCCAGTTGCGGATATGTGGTCTAGTGGTATGACACTCGCTTTCGGATCGGAAAGTCCTCGGCTCGACGCATAGTTGAGTCCTTGGAAAAGGTTCTTTACTCACATTCGCTCACCGTCCTCATGTGTAAAATGAGTACCCGGTCATTAACAGCCGTGTCTATGTCGGAAAAAAATTGAAAGATCACCTAACAGGCGTTATGTCTCGTTCTACATGTTACGTATTGCTGTTGGTCAGGGACCCCTTGTAAAGCGCTTTGAGCACGTTTAGTGGATATTGCCCTATTGATAGTATGCGCTTGGCTAAGAAGCTCATAACATTGCCATCCAAATATAACGGACCAACACACAAAACTGTATGTATCCATGAACGTCTATAGTCTGGTTAATACAGTTCAGTGAGCATTACTCATAAACGCGGATGGCAAAAAACAATAACAAAGAACTGAGTGACGTCATCTTCGAACTATCTATATAAAAAGCTCAAGTTTTTTTGTTTTGTTTTTTTTCCTAGTTCCAACTTCATGCCTTATCATACAGTGAGGGCTATTTCCACCAAACAGCAATTCTACCGTCGTCAGGAAAAATAAATATTTAAAAAATTTGGCCAGAAAACGCATCCTTCAAATATCGATCGATTTAAATGACCCTCATCTTGAAAAAAAAACTCTCAAAGTGAGCTAGGGCGAGGTGACTTGCTTACGGCCACACAGCGCGGAGGGTAATCGATTCGGTACCTTTCGGGTACGAAGCAAAGAGAGTACCACTGAGCCACGCTATCCCATATAGATTGTTCGAAGATGACGTCACTCGGGCCTTTGTTATTGTTTTTTGCCATCCGCGTTTATGAGTAATGCTCACTGAACTGCATTAACCCGACTATAAACGTGCATGGATACACACAGTTTTGTGTGTTGGTCCGTTCTACTTCCGGATGGCAATGTTATGAGCTTCTTAGCCAAGCTCTTACTATCTATATTGTATATTTATTTCGCATGACCAGGCAAATGCCATTACGTGTTTTGAGGAACCTATAATATGGCACGAGAACTAGTGCTCGTTCGCTTTCATGATCATTGCAATATTGAATAAGTGATTTCCTTCAAAATCAGCATCAATATTATCGTCTTCATCGTCAAATTCATCATTATCATCATCATCATCATCATCATCATCATCATCATCATCATCATCATAATTATTAATATTAGAAGCATCTCCTCCCCCTCCTCCTCCTCCTTCTCCTTCTCCTCCTCCTCCTCCTACTCCTCCTCCTCTTCCTCCTCCCCCTCCTCCTCTTCTTCTTCTTCATCATCATCTCTCCTATTCTCCCTCATGAATGCAGTCTATCCCATTTATTAAACACCCCCCCCCCCCCTTCCCACCATCTCTCTGTCAAAAGAGAAATCTCTGTCTTGCACATGCATGCACATTCACACAAACACGCACATGCGCGCATACATGCGCACCAACATCTATAAGCTACCGGATACTACCCATTCAGGTTCATAATATTATTGTTGGCATCTCTCATTGTACTGCTTGTATAATCCAAGTCTCATAATCTTCCAAATATTTTCTTGCTCCAGTTTTTCGGTTTATGGTCAGGAGGAGAGGGAAGAAGAGGAGGGAGAAATGAGAGATATAGATAGATAGTTTGAGAGAGAGAGAGAGAGAGAGAGAGAGAGAGAGAGAGAGAGAGAGAGAGAGAGAGAGATGGAGAGAGAGAGAGAGAGAGAGAGAAGAGA
>NC_088360.1:133571744-133581744 GCF_034508935.2 Berghia stephanieae | reverse complement strand
TATTATTACAATAATTCACAAAACAGCACTTAACATACACAAAAAATTATCATAGCAGTAAATTCACCATTTCAACACAAAGGAAAAAAATATAATATAAAAGCAGTTGGATCTTTTTTTTTCTCAAGAACCATCAAGGAATGGAACACTTTACCAACAACAAGAAATGGGAGTGTTCTATTGATAGAATGAAGTTGACGTCACTCAAGTCCTTGTTATTGATTTTTATCATCCGCGTTTATGAGTAATTCTCATTAATCTGTATTAACCAGACTAACTATAAACGTTCATGGTTACACAGAGTTTTGTGTGTTGGTCCGTTATACTTCCGGATAGCAATGTTGTGAGCTTCTTAGCCAAGCGCATACTATCTATATTCAGGTTTTCGTAACGATTGGACATTTCTTAACAAATGCTGCATTGTTTATAAAATATGTAAAGAGACCCAAATGTCAAGCTGAACAAAATGACCAATCCTGATGTGAGATATTTCAAAAGCTGCGAACACGTTTCACTATGTGGGTCAATTTGAGCACATTTTACAATGTGACCAATGACCAATGGAAAGGTAATATAGATAGAATGTAGTTGACATCACTCGGGTCTTTGTTATTGTTTTCTGCCATCCGCTTTTATGAGTAATTCTCATTAAACTGTGTTAACCAGACTATAAACGTTTAAGGTTACACATAGTTTTGTATGTTTGTCATTTATACTTCCGGATGGCAGTGTTGTGAGCTTCTTGGCCAAGCGCATACTATCTATAGATAGTATGCGCTTGGCTAAGAAGCTCATAACATTGCCATCCGGAAGTATAATGGACCAACACAAAAACTGTGTGTATCCATGAACGTTTATAGTCTGGTTAACACAGTTTAGTGAGAATTACTCATAAACGCGGATGGCAAAAAACAATAACAAAGACCTGAGTGACGTCATCTTCGAACTATCTATAGATCATCAACCATTTTATCAACTCCTAAACATTTATTTTTCACCTCAAAGGCACCTGAGAACGCCACAACGTAATGTTTATAAATAGAACGAGACTGACGTCATTCAGCTCTTTATTATTATTTTTAGCCAGCCATTTTATGAGTAGTTCTCACTAAATTCTATCAATCAGATTATAAACGGTCAAGGTTACACACCGTTTTGTGTATTGGTAGATTATTATAGATCATAGTGTGCGCTTGGCGAAGAAATTTACAACGTTGCCATCCGAAAATAAAACGGACCAACACACAAAACTATGTGTAACCTTGAACGTTTATAGTCTGGTTAATACAGTTTAGTGAGAATTACTCATTAACATGGATGGCAAAAAACAATAACAAAGACCTGAGTGACGTCAAAGTCGTTCTGTCTATAGATAATATGTGCTTGCTAAGAAGCTCATAACATTGCCACCCGGAAGTATAATGGACAACACAGAGAAGAGTGAGAGAGAGAGAATAGAGGAGAGAAAGTGTGTGTAATGAGAGAGAGAGAGAGAAGAGAGAGAAAGAGAAGAGAAAAGAAGAAAGTTCTGAGTTTGAGAGTTTTTGTCAAGATGGGTCATTTAAATCCATCGATATTTGAAGGACGAGTTTTCTGCCAACAGTTCAAATATGTGTTTTTCCAGAGTTCGAGAATACTGTTTCCACAAATTCTTCTCATATCGACATCATTGAAATCCTTAACACTATATTATTTTAAGATCTGGTGGGGTTCCAGACCTCCTGTATTTGCAGGGAGGCACGACTTACAGTGTCTTCTATCCCCCTATATTATTTGTTTTTCAACATACTTTCTGTCTTTGTCTTGGAATGAGATTACTTGGTTTTGCCCTGACCCTAACCGGATACAATGGCTGGGAGGGAAACAGTCAAATCTATAGTTAGAGATGATATTTTTTGTCTTGTCAATCATATCTCTGTGTAACCTTAAACGTTTATAGTGTGGTTAAGACAGTTTAGTGAGAATTACTCATCAACGGGGATGGCAAAAAAACAATAACAAAGACACGAATGACGTCACTTCATTCTAACTATATCCCACAGGCGAATGTTATGAGTTTTTGTTGTTTTTTTTTTAATAATAGCAATGCATCAATAAAATCTGCTGTAATTTACACTGTTGTGAAAACTGTTCACTATTATGGTCAGCGATGTATGTCATGGTGTCGAGTGAGTGAGTGTCCGTGAGTGACGAGAATGTGTAGTTCGTGTGTCTGTGTGTGTGTGTGTGTGAGAGAGAGAGAGAGAGAGAGAGAGAGAGAGAGAGAGAGAGAGAGAATAGTAAAGAGAAGGAATAAAGAAAAGAAAATGTTATGAAGAATGAAGGCTTGAGGAAGCAAAATGTTTTTATTTCAAATTAAAAAGTGTGTTATCTATCATTTGGTTTTTGTTGTTGTTGTTTGTGGGTCTTTTTTTGTTTGTTTTTGTTTAAAAAATTGTATTACTCTCTCCCTCCCCCTCTCCCCCCCCCCCCCCCCCCCCTTTCTCAATCGCTCCCCCCCCCCCCCCCCCTCCCCCTTCTCCCTCTCTTTCTCCTCTCCCTGATCCAGCACCTGTTTAACGCTCACATTAACGTCCGTATGTTTTTCACTCCAAGCAAGCGAGCCCCTTCACCCCCCCCCCCCCCCCCCCCCCGCCCCCCGCCATCAAATCTTTATGATAGTCTATAATCTTTTCTTTGTATCAATAGCATGCCATGGCATTTAGCACTGACAAAACGTGTCTGGTGTTGTTGGTGTTTTCTTAATATTTGGACAGCGCTAGTTTCTGGCGATAACACGGCGGACGATGATGCTTGCGGTAGGTGTAAAGATGGGGTGTTTAGGTAAACGAACTTTAATCGTGTCCCATCTTAATCGTACACAAAACAGATTTACACTACACATACACATACACACACAGACACACTAACACACACACATACGCACACACATACAGAGAGAGAGAAAGAGAGAAAAGAGAGAGAGAGAGAAGAGTGAGAGAGAGAGAGAGAGAGAGAGAGAGAAAGAGAGAGAGAGAGAGAGAAAGTTCTGAGTTTGAGAGTTTTTGTCAAGATGGGGGTCATTTAAATTCATCGATATTTGAAGGACGAGTTTTCTGGCCAAATTTTCAAATAATATGTGTTTTTCCAGAGTTCGACAGAATTGTTTCCACAAATTCTTCTCATATTCGACATCATTGAAATCCTTAACACTATATTATTTTAATGATCTGGGTGGGGCTCCAGACCTCCTGTATTTGCAGGTAGGCACTTACAGTGTCTTCTATCCCCCCTGTATTATTTGTTTTTCAACATACTTTCTGTCTTTGTCTTGGAATGAGATTACTTGGTTTTGCCCTGACCCTAACCGGATACAATGGCTGGGAGGGAAACAGTCAAATCTATAGTTAGAGATGATATTTTTTGTCTTGTCAATCATATCTCTGTTATGTACTGCATTATGTTTTGTTTACATATTATATATGATTTGTAAACATTTGAATGTATTCATCTTAGTGGGGACTGTGCTTATGCTAGCTTGAGACTTTTAGGTGATCTCAAACTAAGTACACTGTTAGTGTGATTTTCGATTCTTTACTTGTTCCCAATTTGAACTAAATCCCCTTTGTCTTGGGGGTTTAATTGTAATTCTAGAACTTTTTACTGTCCCCTTTTCTTTCTTTTTATTGGTGCTGATATGGCCTTAATGTGTCGTAACTGTAAAGCTCTTAAAACATGTTTTAAAACACAATGGCCAAAAAGAGAAAAAATATACATTTTAGAGTTAAAACCAATATGGACATATTTTGAATTCATCTCATCAAAGCTTCTCAAACTGTAGTAGGAATCAATAGTCTGATGTCACGTCCGCCCAGCAACCAGAAACAAAGAAAACCGGTACTTTTTATTCTTGTTCACATGTTAATCAGAATGTATAAAATATGATCAGATTTATGTGATTCTCCTCTGGATACACTATTACTTTTATGGTCGTCGGAGAAGTATTTCATAAGGGCGTCCGCCATTGTTCAGATAGTTTAGAACCATTTACTAATTTACTATGCGTCATTACGTGGGGAAGTGACGTCACGACTGTTGAACCCTATTATTCCAACCTTATCCATTATCCTAGGTCGTTTTTCATCCTCACTTATTTACTTGTGAAACGTCGGGTTAAATCACCACTTTGACGAGTTACCCTCCTGTGTTTACCACTAGATACTGATGATTATTACTTTTTCACATGTTTCCTTTGCTACTCTAACATACTTCAATCTTGTCTCACTCTAAAAAACAACATTTTTGTTGTTTCAGCGATATAACTTTTATTTCAAAGTGTAGCGATACAAATGGGTGATCCTTAACCTTTCAATAAGTCTAAACCGTGAGAGGTCTTTTGACTCCTTTGAAGTTACAACATTCAGACTTTTGATGTGGTTACCGGTCAGCTTGATTTATCGGTGTACTTGAAGTGGGACATTTCTGGCCAAAACTAGGAAGAGACGTTTTGTCATAATGCGCCAGTGAACTTCTTACTCAGAAGTTTAAAAAAATACGTATTTACAATTTTGGCCAGAAAAATAGTTCTTCAAATATCGATTGATTAAAATGAGCCTCATCTTGGCAAATTTTCTGAAACCTAAGACCTTTAAAAAGTCCCATGTTTGGAGATTTTTGGACTAGATTCGGGTCATTTTAATCGATCGATATTTGAAGGGCGAGTTTTCTGGCCAAAAACAATGTTTAATACTTGCTTGTTTTTTGGCGGTTTTATTTTTTTTATTATTTTTTTTTTTCAGAATACTGCGGGAGTGTAAGTCTTATGGTTTTGAAATATCTAGGGTCATTGAGTGCTGTTTGATATTGGTTTGAAGTTACAGGTTAAAAACTGTTCTGACAGAATGATATCGCGTTGTCTTGGATGATCTCGCGTGATGCTTTGTTTGCCGTTGTCAGGCTAATTTAAGGCGTCAGTCATTGTGTTTTGTCAAGACAGGTTGTTCCACTTAATCAATATCAAATCAATCACCTCCAGGCTGTAGTTGTCGTAAATACTAACATCAAAACAAACCTCAAAAGAAAAACTATAACTACAACAACAGCAGCAGCTACAACTACTAATAATAATAATAATAATAATACTTTATTGCATCCCAAAAAGGAAATTTTTTGTACAGACGTGTTATAATTTACACATAAGATAAAAATACAATGGAAATAGGATGTACATATATAAAAAAGGAGCAGCTCTATAACCAGAGCTGCGCTTTATAATATGAATAATTTCAACACTGTAAAATAGTTAAAACTGTCACTATAAATTGAAAATTGAGAAGATTGCAAAACAAATAAATTAATAATTAATATTTATATTTTTAAAAAGTAAAAATGAGAAATAATTATATAAAATGATTATTGCTTGTTGTTATAAAGCCTAATACTGGACGGCAGAAAAGATATTCGGTGTCTCTCTGTTTTCGTTGAAATAGAGAAAGGGCGACCACTTCTTTCTGACATAATAATTGATGGTCTTAGTGGATGATACTGGTCATTTAATATTTTAGTTATTTTATTTATACAAAATTTCTCGTATAAAAGATCTACATCGTCAACATCATTTATATAGCGTTTAATGGATTTTTTAATATTTGAATTTATTTTGTTCCTTTCCACTGCTAAGCAATTGCCTCCCCAAGCTGTTATACAAAATGACAAAACACTTTCGATTACTGCTCTATAAAATAATGTGCAGAGGGTTTTATCTATTCTAAACTGAGAGAGTTTCGATAAAAAATATGTACGTCTGCACATCTTATGCCTAATTATTTTCAAGTGTTCATCCCACTTGAGCCTGTCATCAATCGTTACACCAAGGTATTTGTAGTGAGGAACTCGCTGGACGAATTGGTCCTTTAATTTTAACGGTTCTATCGGTTCCTTCACTCTCCTAAAGTCAATCACTAGCTCCTTTGTCTTGCTTATGTTAAGCTCTAGGTGGTGGGCATCACACCAAGACACAAATCTATCAATTTCTTGCCTATAAGCCACTTCGTTGCCATTTGTTATGAGGCCTTGAAGAGCGGTGTCATCTGCAAACTTTATTAAAGGTACACTCATGTTTTGACTTCTACAGTCATTCGTGTATATTGTGAATAATACAGGGGACAATACACAACCTTGAGGAGCGCCAGTATTTGTAGTTATACAGGAAGATTTGTTTTGCCCTAATTGAACATATTGTGCTCTCTCCGTAAGAAATTCGAGCACCCAAGCAATTATATACTTGTTTAAATTCAGACTAGTCAATTTTTGAACAACCATCTGAGGTTGCATTGTATTGAACGCTGAAGAAAAATCTGCAAAAAGCGATCTGCAATAGCTCCTAGCGTGATCTAGATGCCTGTAGATGTTGTTTGTAAACAGCAAAATGGCATCCTCTACGCCACGTCCTGGTTTGTAAGCAAATTGATGACTATCACTCAATGGCATAAACTGATTCCTAATTTTAACAAGAACAAGTTTTTCTAAAGATTTCATGACTATTGAAGTCAGTGCAACAGGTCTGAGATCGTTCATAGTTTCAAGTTTTTCTTTTTTTGGAACAGGAATAATTTTCGAAGTTTTCCAAATTTCAGGGATTGAAACGCATTGGAGGGACCAGTTAAAAATATGTGTATAAATGGGGGAAATCTGGTGGGCACATTCTTTTAATAGTTTTCCTTTCAATCCATCCGGCCCAGCAGCCTTCCTCTCGTTTAGTTTCGAAAATACGAATCTCGTTTCCTCTTCACTGACCTCAACAGCCATTTCATCTTCCAAAGCCCTGTCTAATTTATGTTTTTCATTTTCAATATCAAATTTGTTTGCTGTGTCGAAACGTGAATAAAATTTATTTAAAGTTTCAATTTCGATATCTTCTGATATAATCGTGGGCTTTGGATTATAGTTCACAGCAGTTTTAAGCCCCCGCCACGTGTCCCGTATATCCCCAGAAGAAAAGCATTTTTCAATTTTATTTTTGTACTTGTCTCTACAACTAGATATTACCCTCTTTATCTTTTTTTGTTTTGTTTTCAGATCTACTAGAACTACTACTACTATTTCAAAAATTAACACTACTGCTACTACTGCTACTACCACCACCACTACTACTACCACCACCACCACTACTACCACTACTACTACTACTACGAATACTACTACTACTACTACTACGAATACTACTACGACGAATACTACTACTACAGCACAACTACGACTAATAATACTTTAGCCAATGAACATTGCTTGCTGCCCTTTTCTAGAACTATCGTCTATGGCAAGGTGCTTTCTGCACATTAACAATCTTAACAACTCCACTACCACATTATCTCATTCATCTGTAGTATTTTGTTCATCCTGTATTGTTGATAAAGGGGAAACTCGAAACGTCCATATTATATATTTTCATATATTAAATTGAAGCTTATATTCAATTTCACATTGTTATCGAAAACTTAAAAAGGATCAATTTCACGACTTTTCGGGGAAAGAGTTTGGGATTAGTGAGAGAGAGAGACAGGGAGAGAGAGAGAGAGAGAGAGGGAGAGAGAGAGGGGGGGGGGCATCTAAAATTTCGATATAACAAATAAAAGTTTTCTGTGCAAAATATAGAGAGGCGTTTTGTCAGTACACATCAGCATAGCCCCTTATGTTTGCCTTCAGGGAGCTAAACGTCCCCAAGATATTTATACCCATCAGTCATCGACTTGACCAGTGAGTGGACAGGCTTTGATTGGATAGTGAGTATGAAAACAATTATTACGTTCTTGGCGGTTAATCCTAAACGGCTGTACACTGACAAAAAGCTTATTTTTCAATTTATCCCGCAATTACAATTACACACAATTACAGAAGACATTAGAAAGAAACTGGAGGCAGCAGAGATGTGGTTTCTTAGAAGGATGTTAAGAATCTCATGGACAGAGAAAAAACTAATGAAGAAGTACTAGAGCAAGCTGAAACTAAAAGGTTACTAATTCGTACAACAAGAAAAAGACAAATGCAATTTTTAGGGCACCTAAATCGACATAAATGTATTGAACATCTTGCTCTCACAGGAAAGATAGAAGGTAAAAAGAGTAAAGGTAGACCAAGAAAAATATATTTGAATAGTTTGAACAGCTGGGTGACCAAGAAAGGGAAGAGTAATATTAGGTGGGGGTTTTTTAGGTTATCTGATCAGAGATATGAATGGCGTACCATGATCACTGATGTCTGGCACAGATTTGGTACTTGAAGAAGAAGGACGAAATAATTTACTTCATAAATCTACAGCTTGATCTGACCCTCAACTTGCTCATCACTTTCTTATTGTGCCGCGCGGCTATGTGGTCTTGTGGTATGAAACTCGCTTTCGGATCGGAAGGTCCTTAGTTCGAGCCTCGCTCGACACATAGTTGAGTCCTTGGAAAAGGCCCTTTACTCACATTCTCTCACCGTACCTGGTCGTTAACAACGTTGTCTCTATAGGAAAATATTGTAATATCGCCTAACAGGTGTCATGTCTCGTTCTACATGTTACGTGTTGATGTAAAGCGTTTTGATCACGTTTAGTGGACATTGCGCTATATAACAAATTTGATAAAGTTTGCTTCGCTACATTCGCTATCATACCTCTCCACTCCACTCTTTCCTTCATCTTCTGCACCGTGACCTTGTTCATTTGTGTCACCAACGATTGTGTCAAACTGTCCAACATCTTTTGTCCTTGGTGTTCAGGACGTCATTTCCCTCTTAATGACGTATCGTAGCTTAGTAACTGGTTCTAAACTATCGGAACAATGGCGGACGCCCTTATAAAATACTTCTCCGACGAGCATAAAAGTGTATCCCGAGGGGAAAAACATTATAAATCTGATCATGTTTTGACTTTCATACGTTCTGATCACATGACATGGTGAACAAGTTCTAGCCAGCATGAAGAATAAAAAGTACCGATTTCCTTTGTTTAGAGCCAAGCAGCTGCTGGTTGCTGGGCGGACGTGACATCAGACTATTGAATAAATCCTATTCCTTCTAACTTTCCCACCGTTGTCAAGATTTTCAACCTTTTGTGGAAAACGCGTTGTGTTGTGTCAGTTTTGAGCTGTGCAGCAGCAGGTGAATTAAGTTGTGTATCCGATATAATGTGTGACCCATCGTCCCAAAATGTTATTATGTCGAAATGGACCAGATACCAAATAGCCGAATTAAGCTAGACTGGGCAAAAATTTGAATTGTTGCTATTTTGAATTCTAAGAAACGATATTCATTCTCTTCAATAAAACATACAAACTCATAGCAAGGCTGATATTTCTGGCAGTAAATTCTATGTTCAGCATCTTAATCATTCCGATATAATACCGTTTTGAGGCGAGGGGTCACATTTAATCGTAAGGACCTGACGTATGGAATATTGGTGTATTGATGGACAGCATGCGACTCTGAAACCTATTTTAAAAATTTGGCAAACGCCTTCAATACGATCGATTAATGATCTATTTGCAAAATCTCTCAACGGATCCGAAGTCCGGTTAGGTGTTTGCCATGAGTATTAAATCATGTATGAAGAGAGTTATCTGGCAATTTAAGTTTTTCCAGAGTACAACACACAGCAGGAGATAGCCCTGGTTTGTAGGTTTGGTTATTATGATGTAAAGTTAGATTGATGATGATGGTGATGATGGTGGTCAAGGTGTAGATCAAGCTAGTGAGTTACAGGTACCACGAGTTTGAATCCTTCACCGCGTTCTACTGTTAAAATAATCACAAGTTATAGGCTTGATTTAACAGTGTTGTAATGGATATTATTTTGTTTTTGTTTGAGATTATATTTCGATGACAACAATGAACCCATAAAAATTGGGATTGACAGACCTGCAAATGTGTACACGTTTGTTCATCTTGATTCATTGATATTTGAAGTTAAAATGTCTGCTCAGTATGAAATTCTCTAAAACTCTGGCTTTGTTTTTTTTCTTTTGAATTCGTCGCACAATGC
>NC_088360.1:133551744-133561744 GCF_034508935.2 Berghia stephanieae | reverse complement strand
CACTTCAAAATACTAAATCTTTATATGCTGGCTGTGCGCTTGGCTAAGAAACTCACAACATTGCCAGCCGGAAATATAACGGACCAACACCCAAAACTTTTGTGAAGCCTTGAACTTATGAAGTTGACGTCATTCAGGTCTTTGTTATTGCTTTTTGCCATCCGCGTCTATCAGAAAGTCTCACTAAACTGTATTAACCAAACTATAAACGTTCAATGTTACACATAGTTTCATGTGCTGGTCTGTTATACTTCAGTGTGGCAATGTTGTGAGTTTGTTAGCCAAGCACATACTATCTGTAGTCTGGTTAATACAATATGGTGAGAATTACTCAGAGATGGCAAAAAAAAAATGGGTTGGGTGGGGGGGGGGGTGAAGGGGGAAGGGGGACTTGTCTTTTTTTTTTCAATATTGGAAAAAAATATATTTTGTAATACACTAAAATTGAAAAGAATTCTTCTGTAAGATAAAGAACTGAACAAGTGTGTATGAAAGGTGCCAAACAAAACAAGAAATAAAAGTACAAGAAAAAAAAAACCATCCCAAAAGATCAGGCTACCTCGACTGGGGACCAAACCTCAGACCTTCTGATTACTGGACAGAAGTGCTACCATTAATAAAACACCACAGAGGTTCCCG
The DNA here is from genome assembly GCF_034508935.2 of Berghia stephanieae. NCBI lineage: Eukaryota > Metazoa > Mollusca > Gastropoda > Nudibranchia > Aeolidiidae > Berghia > Berghia stephanieae. Next base: position 133,561,105 of record NC_088360.1, on the reverse strand, counting down.
ATAGTTGGGACAATTTTAATACCTTGATTGTCTGTGAGTAGTGTGTAGAAGAGAAGTCCTAGCAGAGAGAACCCAAAACATCCCTGACCGCCGTGCCTCGGAAACATTACAGTCAGGATTCAACATCAAGCTCAACCATTGCCGTCCGAAGAGGAAGCAATGGGAGCAAGGGGAAAGTGACGGAAACCTCCAAGCTCGACAGATCAAGCCGTTTAGATCCATAGCGATCAATGTCAGACGCGTCTCCGGACACACGCTCCAATTTTTAATACCTATAATCTGTTAAAAGAGTAGAATTTGCGCCAAAAGCCATTCATTTGAATTGACACGCACAGTCTGTGATCGTGTTTCCATCCATCTGTTTTAAGATGTGATTACATGGTACAAATCCATCCTGTAAACAACACTCACTTGCCTTGGTGTGTGATCGACATAAATAAAGTGTTAGGGCTAATCCGCAACGGGGTCTGACACCGACGACCCGGTGTAGCACGCCAGAATGACTCTCGCGCCAAAAAGACTCAAGAGTTAGATTGGGGGCCGCCAGAAACACTCTAGAGTTTACCTGGCGTGAGCCCCGCCCACGCCAATTCTACTCTCTTCACGCCAAAAGCACTCTACAAAGGGAAAAACCTGCTATAGATGTACCACGCGAGAATGCGTACGCCAATTTAACTCTAGAGTCTTTTTGGGTTTTTTTTGGTAGAGTCATTCTCGCTAGGTACACCGGCACTGCCGTCCTCTGCCGTCTTCCGGATAAAGAAAAGCGGGCACAGACAAAATACGAAAAATAAAAACAAGAGTCACTTTTGACCTACCCATACCAAGATCGAAAAAAAAAAACGTCAGAGAACATCGGGTGCTTGGTATGGATACCTCTAGCGTGTCTTCTCTTTATTCTTAGTATTTATCTTGTCTTTATCCGGAGACGGCAGAGGACGGCAGTGCCTGGTCGTCGAATGTAGTCTCCGGTGTGGATTAGCCCTTAGGGGAGAAAGAACCGTGAGAGGGAGACGGTATTACTTGTAAGTGTATATCAGGTTTATGGTTTCCCAGAAATCAATAAATGTCTTAACTCTTCTATTAAATCATGTTCAGTTATTGTGTATTTTCTTTTATCAATTTTATGTTTTGTTGCTATTTCAATTTGTTGTGGGGTATGTTTGAGTAACCCACCCCCCTCTCTCTCTCTCTCTCTCCCTATCTCTCTCCCTATCTCTCTCCCTATCTCTCTCCCTATCTCTCTCTCTCTCTATCTCTATCTCTCTCTCTCTCTCTCTATATATATACAGGGACGGCTGGTAATAATGGGCAGGGTGGGCAAATACCAGCCTGTTTTTTTCAAGTTATATGCTGTATTACCAGGTCCGAAATAATCAAAATTAAATTAGATAATTTCAAAAGTTACTACTTAAACTTGATACTTCGTACTGAAATCAATTTGTGTGTATTTTTGATAGATTGCGAATCACCATGCACCCCGTAATGCATAATCCAGGAAATGCTCCTGTTCTTTTTATCACCCCCCCCCCCCCCCCACCCCAACCACTCCACACCACTCCGCCCACATCGTCATCTCATCGTCACGTCGCCTGACGGTGAACTAACTCCGATTTTTGCTGTCTGGCCTCTCTAGTACTTGGTCGGGCTAATAGGATTCCACAGTCTGACGTCACGTCCGCCTAGCAACGAATCGGCTGGCTCTAAACAAAAAATCCGTGCTTGGTCCGGGAAATGAATAATTGGAAAATCGCTCAAAAAACAATTTTTATCTTAAATATGGTCCAGTGTTTTGTACCAGATTGTCTGCACCAGTCAGAGAGTCACTCCTGCAAGTTTTACAGATTTCCAAATGAGAGGCAGACAAAAAATTGAAGAAAAAGTGTTAGTCAGGTAAGTACGCACTCCTCGTCGAACATTTGATAGTTCGTAGTCCAGATCTAGGTCTAGTTCTAGCTTACGTAGACCTATATTTTATGATTAAAGTGTACAATTGCACGAAATTATAAATAAAAATACATTCCAAACTAGGTTTTTATTGAAGTTGAAGCAAAAATGATATCTCAATCTACACGTTTTGATGTTAAGGCTGATAGATAAACTGAATGAGAGTTCAGTTCTACTGATGTGATAATTTTTTTAAAAGGAGAAAAATAGAAGAAAGAGAAAAAAATATTTTTAAAAATCTTACTTTAAACCCGATACCTTTATGGCAAAATGAAAAAAAATAAATAAAATAACGGAACCTGTCCCCCCTCCCCCCCCCCCCCCCCCTCACGCAGATATTTCTCTCTCTCTCTCTCTCTCACACACACACACACACACAAACACACACACACACACATACAAACACACATACTTTCCTCTTTTTTGGAAAGTTTCTCTGATTCTCTGCCATGCCCCGACAGCCGAGGTGGCAACTCTGTGTGAACAAAGCAAGATGGCGACAGGGACCTCTCTCCTTTACCTGTGCCCGATTGTTGACACTCCAAAGTTTCCATCACCGCACTGTCCAGTACAGTACTGACTGAAATAAAGAGAAAACGCCAGTCTTGCCACACTCAACCCCAAGATCAACTTTAACTGTGTAAATTTAAGAATTCATATTTTTATATACCTAGTCAAAATCATCAAAAGAAGTAATGAGGAAGTGCGACATTTTGCTGAATGTGCGATTTCATAAAAGACAGGCGAGAGACCCACCAGTAACCTAGACTCTTGCACACCTTTGATTTATCATGCATTGAGCTGGTGTCAAACAAGATAGTCTAAAACAAAGTAGCCTACTTATCAAATAATATACCCAATATGCCCAACAGAATTATTGGGTTTTTTTTTAATCTTTTCTTTTCAGGAGAAAGGACAAAAGATCCAATATCATCATCAAGAGTGTGTTCTTGTCACTTCAGAGATGGTGACAAAGCCAACCGTCCTGAATTGTTTGACAGAAATAAAAATAAATTGTTTCCATCAGAGCCAGAAAGAAAGAAAAGAAAAGTGACACAAGGAATTCCCACCCCATCTCAATTGGCACCAACATCAAGAAGTCCACCACCACCACCACCACCACCACCATCATCATCATCATCATCATCATCATCATCATCATCATCATCATCATCATCATCATCATCATCCTCATCATCATCATCATCATCAGCTCAACTCTCTTCATCATCATCACAAAGTCCCACCTTTAAAAAAACCAGATTCATCATCATCATTATTTTCCTCATCATCATCATCCTCATTATCTTCTCCCTCATCATCATCTCTACTCTCGTCACCATCATCACAGGATTCCATCTTTAAAAAAAACAGATTGTAGAACAAGTGAGGATATTTTAAATAGAACAACAAATTTAATTCAAGAACAAGAAATTACAGACAAAAATAAGGAAATAGCCAGCTTAAAAAAACAACTTAGTTACATTAAACCCACGTACACTGTTTCAAGCCTTACAGAAAAAGTTCTTCGAATGGAGAAAGGTGTACATTCTTTTAAAATATTTGATATTATTGTTCAATATGTTGAGTGCTTTAGAGGTAACCTTATTTATTATAGTGGGTGGGAAGTTCAGGAAGAGACAGTTGCATTAAAAGACCAAATTTTCATTACACTTATGAAACTTAGACAGAATTACACCAACCTTCATATTTCACAATTGTTTAGCGTTAGTGAAAGTACTATAACAAATATTATACAAACTTTTATTCATGTTTTACATAAGCCATAAGCTTCTCTTTGAAAATGTTATGAAGGTTACATGCCCTTCTAGACATAAAAATAAACTATCAGCTCCATCATCATTTTTAAGATTTCCAAATTGCAGAATGATCAATGATTGTACAGATGACCAAATTGCTATTCCTAAAGAAATGGATAACCAACGGTTAACTTATTCTTCTTATAGGTCCACGAATTCTGTTAAAGCTCTTGTTGGTGTGAGTCCAAATGGTGTGATAAATTTTGTTTCTAAACTTTATCCAGGGTCTGTCTCGGATAAGGCCATTGTACAAAATTGTGGATTACTAAAACTTTTAATTTTAAGCCCTGGAGATTTAATTTTAGCAGATAAAGGTTTCCTGATTCAAGATATTTTACCTCAAGGAGTAACTGTAAATATCCCTCCCTTTTTACATAATAAATTTACTGAAAATGAGATTTTATTAACAAAAGAAATTGCTTCATGTTCAGAGGGCTAATGAAAGACTAAAAATGTTAACATCCTCTCATATATTCCAACCATGTTAAGAGAAACATCTGATATTATTTTTCAATTAGTTGCAGCACATGTCAATCTCCAGTCTCCTCTTATTAAGGAGACTGCATTTTGTTAGCTTTGCCATTTATTTTGTACAACACACATATTTTGTTCGTCATCATCAAATCACCATTCAAAATAATGGTTTTGTAGGTCACCCATACATGATTTTACATGATAAACATGACAAATTATGGCATTGCTGTATCAATGTATGTTCAATTTCATTAACATTGTTAAATAAAATATGACAAATTAGTTTTGGACTGAATCAACCCAAGGCATCATCAAGATAGATCTGTGGAAGTAAAAGAATAAAAGATTCAAATTTAGAGCTGCGACCATGCTCAATAGGCAAAAAACAAACAAACTAATAAAACGTCTGTTGTGGTCGTGTGGTATGACACTCGCTTTCAGATCAGAAGGTCCTGGGTTTGGGTCTCGCTCGGCGCATAGTTGAGTCCTTGGAGAAGGCTCTTTACTCACAATCTCTCACCGTACTCTGGTGTCAAATGAATACATGGCCGTTAACAGCGTTGTCTCTGTCCGAAAAAATTGTAATATCGCCTAACAGGCATCATGTCCCGTCTTACATGTTAAGTGATGCTGTTGGCCAGGGACCCCTTGTAAAGCACTTTGAGCACATTTTAGTGGATATTGCGCTATATAAAAGCTCAATTTAAAAAAAAATTAAGTGGTTCTTTCATTCATCTTGCTTTGTTGATAAAGGGAAACCCGAAACGTCCATTTTATCTGTTTTCGTATATTAAATTGAAGTTCACATTCAATTTCACAATGTTATTGATTTCTTCGAGTTTCAAGCTGCAACATTTACATTACACCTTAACCCAATAGGAAGTTTAGTTTACCGTGACTAACACTGGTTTAAATAAATAAATAAGATTCCCTTTATTCATCCCATAGAGGAAATTTATCTCTAGGGTCTATTCCCAGGGAAGACTGGAATAACCGCGGTGCAGCGCCGCAAATTGAGCTAGGGCGAGGTGACTTGCTCAAGGCCACACAGCGCAGCGGCGGGTGAACGAACTCGGTACCTTTTCGTACTGCTGATCCACGCTGCCCCTATGCCTACCACATGAAGTATGATAAAATGTCTAGCGTGATTGGTGATTGTGATGCTCATATATGAGCATTATAATAAAGGTTACAATACGATACTAAATAGTATGTCGTATCTAGACGATAGTCAAAAGCAACGAAAATTAGCGAAGCAAGACCTCAAAGACTCAATGACTCTCTCTCTCCTCTCTCTCTCTCTCTCTCTCTCTCTCTCTCTCTCTCTCTCTCTCTCTCTCTCTCTAACTAAAATCGAACGTTAACAGTAAAATCTTTCCATTGGATAAACTAAATCTGCCTAAACTCAAAGTAAACTGATTATTGTCCAACAGTAGTTTTACGGGGATGTGAGATGTGAGAGTGAGAAGACGAAACGACTTACCTTCACAGAATACTCTTTATTCTTCGTGCTGGCTTGAACTTTGCCGAACATCATGCCATCCGAGTACGAGAAAGTCAAAACATGACCTGACTTATGATGGTTTTGACCTCTCGACACACTTTTATGCTCATTGGAGAAGTATTTCATAAGGGCGGTGATGGAAATAGAGTTCGTGTCAGCCATTTTTCTCGACTGTTTAGAGCCAGCCGGTTTGTTGCCATGCGTTGCTGCGCAGGATTACGTCACGACTTAGGAAGCCTATTCAAATGAGCCCACCTTATTAACCAGTTAAAACTAAATAGAGATTTTGGCAAACGAACTTTTTCTTATTTATTGCCTTACTTGTGCTGGTGGTACCATTAATGTAATGACTTTGGGAAGGTTCCAGTATTGAATTAAATGTATTAATTTACTAATATATCAATTTATTATTCATTTATGTTGTTTTTATATATTTGTTTATCCATTAAAATTATTTCTTTTTTTTCTCGTTTTCTTTAGTGTTTCTCAAAACTCATTTATTTAAATTGTTTACTTATTCGTTCTTTTTATTTTTATTTTTGTTTTTAAACTAATTAATTTGTTAGTTTTTTTTCAAATTCTTTAAGTAATTACCGCTGTATTTTTAAAAGAAAATTTTTGCCAGACTAAATATTTTTTCAAAACAATGTAATTTTCTATTTTATTCCCTTTAATAAAACAAAACACTTTTATTCGAAAGTCACGACTAAATAAATATATAAAATACAACCACTATTTTGATTTTCTCATCTCAACAACTGAATTAGTATAATATATGAGATGTACTCTTCTGAGAAAGGAGTGAGTTGAATTCTAAGTAAGGAAATAAATACGTTTAAGGCAAGGGTGGGCAGATTCCGTACTTGCCCGTCCTGAATCTAATACATAGGCTACATAAGATAGTTCGCGATGAAGAGGCGGGAAGCAAGGGGTTGGTTGGGGAAGGAGCAAGGATAACAGTGTAGTGTCGTTATTGTGATAGTCTAACGAATGCATGCATGAGGAGAGATTGGTGACATTATTTTGTCTTTATTGTAATATCGTATGGTAATCATCATTGTCGACGACATCGTCGTTGTCACCATCACCCAATGATGAAAATGCGCCTTATAAATGTCATGTATTATTATCATTATCATCATCATCATCATTATGCGTCTATATATATATATAATATATATATATATATATATATATATATATATATGTGTGTGTGTGTGTGTGTGTGTGTGAGTGTGTGTGTGTAATTGGATGCGTGTGAACTTTTGTTCGTATGTCCGAAACTGCAGTATGTAATTTTTTTTTTTTTTAATGATGGTCAATGTGAAGCGCTTCGAAGCTTCGGCACAAGCGCTTCAAAAATGTACATTTATTATTATTATTATTATTATCATTATCATCATGATCATCATCATCATCATCATCATCATCATCATCATCATCATCATTGAGAATAACAACAACATTAACTACAAGTACTAGAATCGCAATAAAAACAATATCAACATCATCATATAATTTCCGTCATCGTCTCCACAACTATCATTCTAACCAACAGCACCACCAAAACCACTACCATAATTACATCCTCCCTCACCGCCTCCTCCTCCTCCTCCTCCTCCTCCTCCCCCTCCACCACCACCACCACCTCTACCACTATTCCAACCACTACCACCACCGGTACAATAATTCTAACCCCCACCATATCTACCACCAACACCATCACAACCACTCCTTTGATTTACAAGTTGTTTTTGCAAGTTAAGTTTGAGAAGAGAAATGATAACAATTATCACTAAAAAGATCATTTATTTTACAAGCACTATTCCTCGTCACCTTGACATCTCTAACCTCCCAAAACCGCCGGGCGAAGGTAGCTATTATCGTCTTTTATCATAACCAAAACATAGATACTCAACTGCCTTTGTTTTAAATGTTTGATGTTTGGCATTTTAATTACTGCAGTAGTATCTCAGTTGTGTTTCTTACGGTGTCCCCTACACAACACCAAGCGATTAAATTTCCCCACTTTAACCTATCAACCATTGAGTTCGAATTTACTCAAACTTGACGTCATGTTACGTTTTATCGTTTTCACCAAAAATGATGCAATTTGAGCTCTGAATGAAACTCGAGTCATATCGCTGTTTTTGCGTCTCGATTAAAACTTTAAAGTTACTACTACTGAAAACCAGTAATGTAACAGAATATTAATCACGCCGTTTAGGGGTTAAAATATCTCTTTAATTTCTCGAGTGAACAAAATGGACTTGTATTGTCAAGGTGTTGTATTATGTCTTGTCACTTTATTTTTAGTTGTATCCTCTTTCGTGATTCATTTTTGATTGCTTTTGGAATAATTAAAAGCTACGGGTATTGCCATTTCATTGTGAATGTGATTATTTGTGGTTGAAATATTTAAGGGGAATTATGAATGAAATTGACAACATCTTTCTTCGGAATTCGTCTACTTTTTCATTCAATGAAAAGTTGGAGATAAAACGTCTTGGACCACACCAGCCTCGTGATTTGATCATTGTTAAAGATAAAAGAAAGTTTAAACATCTTGGTTTGAAAAATTTAAATGGCTTACTGTAAGCGTTGCAAAAAAGAAATTGTTTTGTTTTTACTGTGTTCTCTTTAAAGGAAAATCTTGCTGGTCAACAACAGGATTTGATGATTTGAAACACTTGTCTGAAAGCTTATCAAAACATAATACCTGTGCAACACATATATCCAATGCTGTGAAATTCAAATTTTTAGGAAGTACAGACATCGGTCGGCAGATTAGTGAAAGCTATAGTCTTTCTATCCAAAAACACAATGAAGATGTGAAGAAAAATCGATACATATTGTCCAAAATCATTGATTGCCTTAAGCATTGCGCGATTCACGAACTCCCTCTTAGAGGCCACGATGAGAGCCAAAGTTCTTTGAACAAAGGTATTTTCATTGACACTATTCATCTGCTTGCAAGTTCAGATAACATTCTCTCACAACATCTATCCCAAGCGACAGTTAACAAATACACATCAAAAATAATTCAAAATGAGCTTTTAGACTCTGTACTCTACGTCTACAATGAGGATTTAAAGAAAGATTTAGAAAATGCCCGATTTGTTGCTGTTCAGGCAGATGAAACAACTGACGTTTCCAATCAGTCTCAATTTGTAATTATTTTAAGATATTGCAAAGATGGCGAAATATATGAGCGATTTTTAAATTTTGTTCCTGTTACAGATAGGTCAGCAGAGGGTCTCTCTATTGTCATTAAGTCACAATTAGATCAATTTGATTTAAAACACAAACTGATTGCTCAATCGTATGATGGCGCGAATGTGATGAGTGGTAAAAATACAGGAGTGCACGTTCGGATGAAACATTGGTTTCCATACGCACATTTCGTTCATTGCTACGCGCATCAATTAAATCTAATATTGAGACAAGCGTGCTCAGCAGTTCAAGCGATTAGAATATTTTTTGCCCAATTGGATGGCTTTTCAGCATTCTTTTCAATTTCCCCAAAACGCGCCGATCTTTTAAGATCAATCACTTCTAGTCGGCTTCCCAGACCAGCACAAATAGATGGAATTTTCAGAGCAGGTGCCTTTCTAGT
>NC_088360.1:133484244-133541744 GCF_034508935.2 Berghia stephanieae | reverse complement strand
TCAACTATCATTAACGTGTAAAAACTATTTTTAAAAGAGCGTTGATACTACGACGCCTATAATTGGATTCAGTAAACTGATGTCACGCCGCCCGGAAACGGCGGCCATCTTGGTTCTAAATAAAGAAAATCATTACTTTTTATTCTTCATGCTGGCTAGAACTTTTCATATGCCTTGTGATCAGAATGTGTAAAAGTCAAAACAAGATCAAATTTATGGGTTTTTTTCCCTCTGGATACGCTTTTATGCTCGCCGGAGAAATACTTCAGACGGGCGTCCGCCATTGTTCCGATAGTTTAGAACCAGTGTTACTAAGTTACCATGCGTCATTAGGAAGGAAGTGACGTTACGACTGTTGAAGAGTATTTGTCTCAGAAAAAAATGTAATAAATAGGCATGGGGTAAAAGTAACCCCTGGTAAACTACGGATATAGTCGGTGTTTGGGTTTAGTGAGTTAAGGATGGGTTTAACGTTAAAAGGGGAGGGAATCCAACATCAAAACAATGTATTGCTTATTAACACTAATAATATAGCATTGTCGCCGTTCCAAAGGAGTTATCTGTAATTGTTTTTATTGTGTCTGTGTGTGCCTGCGTGCGTGCGCGCGCGCTCATTTTTGTTTCGAGCACTTCACAGCGCCCCGAAAATTAGCGTAATTTAATTCTTTGCTTTCATTTGTTAATAATAAACTGTGAATTAACCCTTTCTTTTCCAACTGTAAGAAGAAAATTGTCACATTCTTTTACGATTCTAACAACATTGTTCTTATTCAGATTGGCATTAGAATTCAAAAATTATTATATTTATTTACAACTTAACAACAACAACAACAACAATAATAATAATAATAATAATAATAATAATAATAATAATAATAATAATAATAATAATAACAATAATAATAATAATAATAATAATAATAATAATAATAATAATAATAATAATAATAATAATAATAATAATAATAACAATAATAATTAATAATAATAATAATAATAATAATAATAATAATAATAATAATAATATAATAATAATAATAATAATAATATAATAATAATAATAATAATAATAATAATAATAATAATAATAATAATAATAATAATAATAATAATAATTAAAGTAATAATAATGTTTTGAAACATCTGAATCTTATTTTTATGATATTAGTTCTATTTAACTTACATACAAACGATATTCATAAAGGCTCTTGAGAGAGAATAGAATATCATCAGCTTCAATTTATTTTCCCAATTTTAGCCGATAAGTAAGTCGGCCGTACTCATTATAATGTTCCATATTTTTCTTTCCCAGGGAAGTCGGTCGAAGTAACGGAACTAATCTCAGTAATATTACCCAAAAAAAATTAAACACTTAAACGCCTCATCATTTTTTTGGCTCGCCTAGACCATGGCAATCAATTACCTTGTCTCTGTGGTTCATTGTAGGGTAAATTGGAAAGGTGTTGGTGAACATCTGAAAATGGTTGGGTGTGTTACAGATGCCCAGTAATATGAAGATTTGAGGTTCTATCCCCTGTTGAGTAAGATGTTTTTGTGTGGCTTTGCAGTCTTGTGTTATGACGATCGCCTTAGGACCGGTGGGTCTAGAGATCGAGTCCCAACGGAATTTGAAAGGCGCAAAATTGAGGCCGTTGACAAGACTTTATTCCCACATTTTCACACCGTACTCGGGTTTAAAATAAGTGCCTGGCCGCTCACAGCGTTGTCTCCGTCGAAAAATAATTATTATAATATCGATCTATGAAAATGTCACTCATCTAGGTTAAAAACTCTCAAACCTGGGACTTCACGGAAATTTCCACGAAAGTCCCTGATTTGATCGTTTTAGCAATAGCTTTAGGGTCATTTTAATCGATCGATATTTTAAGATCGAGTTTTCTGGTCAAAATTTTTAATAGGTTCGTGTTTTTTCAAGAATAATAGGATTATTGCCACTGACTAGAACGTAATGTTAGATGGAGAGAAAATGTCCGAAATAGGTGATCTAAAACGAGTTGGCTATAGATAGTTCGAAGATTACGTCACTCAGGTCTTTGTTTTTGTTTTTTGCCATCCGCGTTTATGACTTATGCTCACCGAACTCTATTAACCTGACTATAAACGTTCATGGATACACACAGTTTTGTGTGTTGGTCCGTTATACTTCCGGATGGCAATGTAATGAGCTTCTTAGCCAAGCGCATACTATCTATAGCGAGGATTAATAGAAGCGTTTGGCTTCATCTCCACGCATAGTTGAGTCCTTGGAAAAGACTCTTTAATCCCATTCTCTCACCTTATTCATGTATAAAATGAGTCAACAGCGTTGTCTCTGTCGGAAAAAACTGTATTATCAGTAGTAGTAACAGGCGTCACGTTTCGTTCTTTATGTTACGTGTTGCTGTTGGTCAGGGACTCTCTGTAAAGCGCTCTGAGCACGTATATTAGATATTGCGCTATATAAAACCTCATTTTTTTTTAATTAAAAGAAAACTTTCAGAATGTAAAACAAACGTTGTATGTTGTATTTTTTAAATGGCGTACTTGCTTGCTTTCTTTTAAAGACACGGGAACCATCTGTTTTCGTCGGACCGTTTAATTTTTGTGCAGTTGTTATTATTTCAAGGTAAACCGGCGTGTTTTGAGTGTGAGCTGTTGGCACTTAGATTCAAAGGAGTTTATTTGGTTAACATTGTATCCAATCAACACCGTCTCTAGAGATGCAATCAAACAGCAGAAACACAAAAAAACACAGGCAAAGAAATATACGTGGTAAAAAAAAACAGCAGATGTTGTACGAGTTTGTTGCGGTGTAGATGTATCGGCGTATAGATAGAACGAAGTTGACGTCACTCGGGTCTTTGTTGTTGTTTTTTGCCATCCTCGTTTATGAGTAATTCTCACTAAACTTTATTAACCAGACTAATAACGTTCAATGTTTTACATGGGTTTGTGTGTTGGTCCGTTAAATTTCCGGACGGCAATGTTGTGAGCTTCTTAGCCAAGCGCATACTATCTATATATGTGCGGCTATGTGGACTTGTGGTATGACACTCGCTTTCGGATCGGAAGGTCCTGGTTTCGAGCCTCGCTCGGGGCGCATAGTTGAGTCCTTGGAAAAGACTCTTTACTCACATTCTCTCACCGCACTCATGTGTAAAATGAGTACCTGGCCGTTTACAGCGTTGTTCCTGTAGGGAAAAAATGTAATATCGCATAACGGGCGTCGTGTCTCGTTCTACAGTTTAAGTGTTGCTGTTGGTCAGGGCCCCTTTGTAAAGCACTTTGAGCACGTTTAGTCTATATTGCTCTATATAAAAGCTCAAGTTTTTTTTTTTTTTTTTTTTTTTTGGGGGGGGGGGGGGGGGGATTTTAGGTGTATAGCTCGAACTTTTGACGGTTTTTTATTTACCATTTGTTACTTATTGAAGCATAACCTGAATCATCCACATATGGATCTAATCATTAACACACAAGTTAACCGGCGTACTCTGATGGAAAAAAACAAAAAACTCGTATTTAAAAATTTGGTCAGAAAACCCGTCCTTAAAATTTCGATCGATTTAAATGACCCTCATCTTGGCAAAAAAAAAAAAAACCTCTCAAACCTGGGACTGGACATGGCGACGTCTTTCTGAAGTCCCAGGTTGTAAATATGAGGGTTTTTTTTTTTCAAAAATACTAACGAGAGAGAGATAATCAGTCGAAGCCTCTAAATTTTCACTCTTTAGTTAGTATTTTCAGGACCCCAGGCTTCAGGCAGCCCCCGCCGCTCTTTAGTTTTGTTGTTTGTTTTTTTCCAAAATACGCCAGAGATAGCTAGCTGACTACCTGCTAGGGAATTCATGGCCTTCGATAAGTCTACTGACTGCTACTGCGCAAAACAGTCTGAAATTTAAAACTAAAATGAATACTAAAAAATATTACTGAATTTAAAAATGCCCTTGATGGGAAACATTTTTTGCTTTAAAGCACAAAATATTAGACTATAACTGAGTCTTGAAATTTGTCATATTAAAAATGGATGTATTTTGCTTGTTTTTGGGTGTTTTTGGTTTTGTTTTTTTTTTTTGTTTTTTGTTGCTTTTTTTGGTGTTTTTATGTTTTGTTTTTGTTTTTTTGTTTTTTTGTTATTGTTTTTTTGCTATCTTCGTTTATGAGTAATTCTCACTAAACTTTATTAACCAGACTAAGAAACGTTCAAGGTTTCACATAGTTTTGTGTGTTGGTCCGTTATACTTCCGGATGGCAATGTTGTGAGCTTCTTAGCCAAGCGCATACTATCTATATATGTGCGGCTATGTGGACTTGTTGTATGACACTCGCTTTCGGATCGGAAGGTCCTGGTTTCGAGCCTCGCTCGGGGCGCATAGTTGAGTCCTTGGAAAAGACTCTTTACTCACATTCTCTCACCGCACTCATGTGTAAAATGAGTACCTGGCCTTTACAGCGTTGTTCCTGTCGGGAAAAAAATAATGTAATATCGCATAACAGGCGTCGTGTCTCGTTCTACAGATTAAGTGTTGCAGTTGGTCAGGGACCCTTTGTAAAGCGCTTTGAGCACGTTTAGTTATATTGCATTATATTAAAGCTCAAGTTTTGGGGGGGGGGGGGTTTGGTGTATAGCTAGAACTTTTGACGGTTTTTTATTTACCATTTGTTACTTATTGAAGCATAACCTGAATCATCCACATATGGATCTAATCATTAACACACAAGTTAACCGGCGTACTCTGATGGAAAAAAAAAAACTCGTATTTAAAAATTTGGTCAGAAAACCCGTCCTTAAAATTTCGATCGATTTAAATGACCCTCATCTTGGCAAAAAAAAAAAAACCTCTCAAACCTGGGACTGGACATGGCGACGTCTTTCTGAAGTCCCAGGTTGTAAATATGAGGGGTTTTTTTTTCAAAAATACTAACGAGAGAGAGATAATCAGTCGAAGCCTCTAAATTTTCACTCTTTAGTTAGTATTTTCAGGACCCCAGGCTTCAGGCAGCCCCCGCCGCTCTTTAGTTTTGTTGTTTGTTTTTTTCCAAAATACGCCAGAGATAGCTAGCTGACTACCTGCTAGGGAATTCATGGCCTTCGATAAGTCTACTGACTGACTGCTACTGCGCAAAACAGTCTGAAATTTAAAACTAAAAATGAATACTAAAAAATATTACTGAATTTAAAAATGCCCTTGATGGGAAACATTTTTTGCTTTAAAGCACATAATATTAGACTATAACTGAGTCTTGAAATTTGTCAATATTAAAAATGGATGTATTTTGCTTGTTTTTGGGTGTTTTTGGTTTGTTTTTTTGTTTTTTGTTGCTTTTTTTTTGGTGTTTTTATGTTTTGTTTTTGTTTTTTGTTTTTTTGTTGTTGTTTTTTTTTTTAATTGTCTTCTATGCGTGTATCTGTTTCTTCCTTTTTAATATTTATATCTCAGAGAATATGCAATGTCTTATGTCCAGTCTATTGTTACTTATATCTTATGGGCATTTAAAACTTGCACTTTTTATATAGCGCAATATCCACTAAACATGCTCAAAGCCGCGCTTTACAAGGGATCCCTAGTTAATAGCAACACTTGACATATAGAGCGAGGCATGAAGCCTGTTGGCTATATCACATTTAAGGACCAGGTATTCATTTTACGCCTGAGTACGGTGAGAGAATGTAAATAAAGAGCATTTTTCGAGGTTTCAACTTTGGGCCGCTTATCACAAGACCACCCGCATGTTATAGTATTGCTTATCAAAATTGTGTTTCTACCTTTAAAAGTTTATTGTACAACAAATTTGACTTTAAAATAAACTTGAGCTTTGAAATAGCGCAATATCCACTAAACGTGCTCAAATGGCTTTACAATGGGTTCCTTGTCAACAGCAACATTTAACATATAGGACATGACGCCAGTTAGGCGATATTACAATTTTTTTCGAACAGAAAAACGCTGTTAACGGTCAGGTACTCATTTCACACCTGAGTACGGTGATAGAATGTTACTAAGAACCACTTCCAATGACTCAGCTATGGGTACGAGCGAGGCTCGAGCTCAGGACCTTCCGAGCCTAAAGCGAGTGTCATTGCGCAGGACCACATTATAGCCTCACAAAAAAAAAAAAGTTATGTTAAATCTATCGTCCTTTAGATTTGCTCTTAATTAATATTTTGGAAACAGTGGTGATTCCACACCATTAACATACTCATTGTCATGACTCTAATGATGCTAATGCTTGCCATAAAACTTCGCCAATGGCGCCAGAAGAATGTCATTGTTTCGTTTTCTGACGAACCGCAGTATTTCTTATCGTATCGAATCAAATCATATCTTATCTTATCTTATCTTATCTTATCTTATCTTATCTTATCTTATCTTATCCGTGCGGGTATGTGGTCTAGTGGTATGGCACTCGCTTTCGGATCGGAAGGTCGTGGGTTCGAGCCTCGCTCGCTCGACCCATAGTTGAGTCCTTGGAAAAAAGGCTCTTTACTCACATTCTCTCACCGTACTCAGGTGTAAAATGAGTACCTGGCAGCTAACAGCGTTGTCCTGTAGGGGGGGGGGTCTAATTTTGCCTAACAGGCGTCGTGTCTCGTTCTACATGTTATGTATTGTTGTTGGTCAGGGACGTTTTGTAAAGCGCTTTGAGCAGGTTAGTATCTCATCAAATCTTATATTATCTTCTAAATGACAAAACAAGGGTAATATCCTTTAAATGCCTTATAGATAGAACGAAGATGACGTCACTCAAGCCCTTGTTATTGTATTTTGCCATCCGCGTTTGTGAGTGATTCTCACTAAACTGTAACAACCACACTATAAAAGTTTATGGTTACACACAGTTTTGTGTGTTGGTCCGTTATACTTTCGGATGGCAATGTTATGAGCTTCTTAGTCAAGCGCATTCTATCTATACATGGCATGATATTTAAATGCTCAAAATAAATCACAATTGTTTTTTTCATTATAAAAAATATTAACCATACTCGTTTCTTAATGAATTCAATTCTTTGTTGATCGATTTCTTAAATTAAATTGGGTGATTGGGTAGATGGGTCGGTTAGATCTGGCGGAAAGTATTTTGTGATAGACAATCGTCCCATCCAAAGGATAACAAACAATTGCTATTGTCCGATGAGCTTAATAATGGCTCTGAAGAAAAGATGTGAGGAGGTCACCTTATAAGATCAATAATATTAGAAGTAAAAGTTTTCTGTCCTAAATAATTGAGCTTTTATACAGCGCAATATCCACAAAACGAGCTCAAAGCGCTTTACAAGAGGTCCCTGGCCAACATTTAACATTTAGGACGGGACATGACACCTGTTAGGCGATATTACATTTTTTTCGGACAGAGACAACGCTGATAACGGCCAGGTACTCATTTTACACCTGAGTACGGTGAGAGAAAGTGAGTAAAAAAGCCTTTTCTATGAACTCAACTATGCGCCGAGCGCGAGGCTCGAACCCCGGACCTTCCGATCCGAAAGCGAGTGTCATACCACAAGACCACATAGCCGCACAGCCGCACAAAAGTATTTTGTCATAGAACGCCAGTGTTATGTAACATCATATCAGTGAAATTTTAGGAGTTTTAACCCAATTTCGATTGTTACAGTAATACAAAAACTATTTTGTCATAGAACGCCAGTGTTATGTAACATCATATCAGTGAAATTGTAGGAGTTTTAACCCAATGTCTATTGTTACAGTAATACAAAAAGTATTTTATCATAGAACGCCAGTGTTATGTAACATCATATCAGTGAAATTTTAGGAGTTTTAACCCAATGTCTATTGTTACAGTAATACAAAAAGTATTTTGTCATAGAACGCCAGTGTTATGTAACATCATATCAGTGAAATTGTAGGAGTTTTAACCCAATGTCTATTGTTACAGTAATACAAAAAGTATTTTGTCATAGAACGCCAGTGTTATGTAACATCATATCAGTGAAATTGTAGGAGTTTTAACCCAATGTCTATTGTTACAGTAATACAAAAAGTATTTTGTCATAGAACGCCAGTGTTATGTAACATCATATCAGTGAAATTTTAGGAGTTTTAACCCAATGTCTATTGTTACAGTAATACAAAAAGTATTTTGTCATAGAACGCCAGTGTTATGTAACATCATATCAGTGAAATTTTAGGAGTTTTAACCCAATGTCTATTGTTACAGTAATACAAAAAGTATTTTGTCATAGAACGCCAGTGTTATGTAACATCATATCAGTGAAATTTTAGGAGTTTTAACCCAATGTCTATTGTTACAGTAATACAAAAAGTATTTTGTCATAGAACGCCAGTGTTATGTAACATCATATCAGTGAAATTTTAGGAGTTTTAACCCAATGTCTATTGTTACAGTAATACAAAAAGTATTTTGTCATAGAACGCCAGTGTTATGTAACATCATATCAGTGAAATTGTAGGAGTTTTAACCCAATTTCTATTGTTACAGTAATACAAAAAGTATTTTGTCATAGAACGCCAGCGTTATGTAACATCATATCAGTGAAATTTTAGGAGTTTTAACCCAATTTCTATTGTTACAGTAATACAAAAAGTATTTTGTCATAGAACGCCAGTGTTATGTAACATCATATCAGTGAAATTTTAGGAGTTTTAACCCAATTTCTATTGTTACAGTAATACAAAAAGTATTTTGTCAAAGAACGCCAGTGTTATGTAACTCATATCAGTGAAATTTTAGGAGTTTTAACCCAATTTCTATTGTTACAGTAATACAAAAGTATTTGTCAAAGAACGCCAGTGTTATGTAACATCATATCAGTGAAATTTTAGGAGTTTTAACCCAATTTCTATTGTTACAGTAATACAAAAAGTATTTTGTCATAGAACGCCAGTGTTATGTAACATCATATCAGTGAAATTTTAGGAGTTTTAACCCAATTTCTATTGTTACTGTAATACAAAAAGTATTTTGTCAAAGAACGCCAGTGTTATGTAACATCATATCAGTGAAATTTTAGGAGTTTTAACCCAATTTCTATTGTTACAGTAATACAAAAAGTATTTTGTCAAAGAACGCCAGCGTTATGTAACATCATATCAGTGAAATTTTAGGAGTTTTAACCCAATTTCTATTGTTACAGTAATACGATGCCTAACTGTGCATTTTTGTTTTGTATTTCGGACTAAAAACCAGTTAAAACGGACGTACTCCGCAACAAATAAAAATTAAAAACCAGTAATTAAAAATTTGGCCAGAAAACTCGTCCTTATAATACGGATCGATTTAAATGACCCTCGTCTTGGAAAAAAATAAAATAAAATAAATATACTCTCAAACATGGGACTTAAAGGAAGACTTCTCGAAGCCCCAGGTTTTTGAGATTAAATCGATCGGTGTTTGAATGACGAGTTTTCTGGCCAAATTTTTAAATATGTGTTTTTCCAGAGTGAGGAAGTTAACTCGTTTAGAGCGTCAAAACATTTCATTTGTTGTGAAAGACGAGAATCCACTAATGGCGATGGTAAATCGGTCTTAACTCACTCAACCCTAACACCGACTATATCCGTAGTTTACCCAGGTTACTTTTACCCCATGCCTATTTATTACATTTTTCTGAGACAAATTAAAGGCGTAGTGTCAAAGCTAATGTTTTTAGTTTTTACATGTTAATGGTAGATAAATAAAACTATCTATTTACATTTTTATTACATTTTTTCCAATTTTGACAAGTAGCGAAAATCTCTAGGAATAAGTGAGTCAAAATGTGCGGCTATGTGGTCTAGTGGTATGACACTCGCTTTCAGATAGGAAGGTCCTGGGTTCAAGCCTAGTTCGCTCGACGCATATTTGAGTCTTTGGAAAAAAGACTCTTTACTCATAATATTCTCTCACCGTACCTGGCCGTTAACAGTGTTGTCTTTGTCGGAAAAAAAAAATTGCAACATCGCCTAACAGGCGACATGTCACGTTCTATATGTTACGTGTTGCGGTTGGTCATGACCCTTTGTAAAGGGCTTTGAGCACGTTTAGTGGATATTGCGCTATATAAAATATCTAGTTCAAAGCTCTCGTTAATTCGGACCATAAACCAGTTAACTATCGTACTCTGGAAAAACACGTAATTAAAAATTTGGCCAGAAAACTCGCTTTCGGATAGGAAGGTCCTGGGTTCGAGCCTTGGAAAAGGCTCCTTTGTAAAAATGAGTACTTGGACGCTAACAGTTAATTATCGCCTAACAGGAGCCATGTCTCGTTCTATATGTTACGTATTGCTGTTGGGGGTCCCGATAGCTCAGTTGGTAGAGCACTCGCTTCACACGCAAAGTGGCCGAGATCGATCCCTTGTTCAGTTGAGACTTTTTTCTGACCGGCTGTCCACCCAGCAGGGAATGGGTAGCTGAGTCTGTTAGATTTGGTGGAAAGTACTAGATAGACTAGGGTCCTATCCAAAGGATAGCAATCATTTGCATTTGTCCGTTTCAAGCTATAGAAACCGGGATAAACTCCGGCTCCATGGGCCGAATAGTGGTTCTTAAGCACTGAATCAATGCAGTGGAAACAACTGAGAATGAATTTTAGGCTGGATTTGGTTGTAAGGTAAAGATAGTATTTTAAGAACAGATGTAGTTTCAGGGAATAATAATATATGTGACCCATCGTCTCAAAACGTTATTATGTCGGAACGAACCATATGCTTAAAAGCCGAATTAAATGTTAAACTGTTCAAAAATATAAATCGTTGGCATTAGCACCCTAAAATATGGTATCAATAAAACATACAAACTCAACGCAAGTATGATATTTCTGGCTGTAATTTCAATTTTTCAATATCTTAACCAACCCGACTTAATACCGTTTTGAGGCGAAGGGTCACATATTATGGTTTTTATATAGCGCCTTACCCCGTATATCAACAAGCTCAAAGCGCTTAACAGTAACGTGGCAACTTTCACTCAAAAATCCAACCGCTCAAACATGCAATAATATTAAACAAAGCAATATAATTCTACAGTCCTACATATTAAAAAGAAACGTTTTAAGATGGTTTGTTGTTTTAATCTGCATCATTACTGTCTCTGATATATCTTGGAAGGGAGTTCCAGATAAGGGACGCCGAATATTCAAACGCATGCTCGCCTGGTGATATTAATATGGGGAAAGCTGGCTGTTGGTCATAAAAAGGTTTTTGTTTTGTTTTTCAAATATATTGTTTGTTTGGGGTTTGTTTTTTCTTTATCTCTTTTAAAAGGGGCTGAAAATTTTGCACAGCTCAAATCAGGACTCGATCCTTTGATCAACGGGTTTAAAAGCTGAGTATTTAACCACCTGAACACAAAGACAGCCACAAGTAAATGATGTTGAAAGCAATAATAATTTGTCGTGTCGACAAAATTATTGGAATCAGGGGAGTGAAGTTTCTCAGTGGATGAGGAGGTGCTACGTTACCTGTTGTGAGTTATCTCCCTTAAGTGATGTATTCACCATAAAATAATGGATTTTCTCAGTGGATGAGGAGGTGCTACGTTACCTGTTGTGAGTTATCTCCCTTAAGTGATGTATTCACCATAAAATAATGGATTTCTCAGTGGATGAGGAGGTGCTACGTTACCTGTTGTGAGTTATCTCCCTTAAGTGATGTATTCACCATAAAATAATGGATTTTCTCAGTGGATGAGGAGGTGCTACGTTACCTGTTGTGAGTTATCTCCCTTAAGTGATGTATTCACCATAAAATAATGGATTTTCTCAGGGGATGTTAAGGGGAGGTAATAATTATGACATACTGAAACAGTACGGCTGTACAATGAATATTTTTTTTAAAGCAAAACATTTTTTTTAAAATAAATAAATAAAACTTGAGCTTATATATTGAGCAATATCCACTAAACGTGCTCAAAGCGCTTTACAAAAGGTCCCTGACCAACGGCAACACGTAACATGTAGAACGAAACATGACGCCTGTTAGGCGATAATATTACAATTGTTTCCAACAGAGACAACGCTGTTGACGGACAGGTACTCATTTTTACACCTGAGTACGTGAAGAGAATGTGAGTAAAGAGTCTTTTCCAAGGTCTCAACTATGCGCCGAGTGATGCTCAAACCCAGGACCTTCCGATCCGAGAGTGTATGTCATATTATCACAAAACCACATAGCCGCGCGCACGACATTTTTAACATTTTGGCCAGAAAACTCGGCCTTCAAATTTATATTGATCGATTAAAATTACCCTCAATCCTCACGATCCTTTTCATGACATAATATTATCATAGGAGATAAATGACGACTATCGTAACAAAGGCAGATCATCTATCTTTGCATAAATGGATTCAATAGTCTGATGTCACGTCGCCAAGCAACGGCGGCCACCGTGGTTCTAAACAAAGAAAATCTGTACTTTTTATTCTTCATGCTGACAAGAACTTTTCATATGTCTTGTGATCAGAATGTATAAATTCAAAACATGATCAGACGTCACTCATTTATAATGTTTTTTTTTTCCCCTCTGGATACGCTTTTATGCTCGTCGGAGAAATATTTCATATGGGCGTCCGCCATTGTTCCTATAGTTTAGAGCGAGTTACTAAGTTACTATGCGTCATTACGAGGGAAGTGACGTCATGACTGTTGAAGCCAATTGAACGCTGGTTTTTCAAAACTCATTAACTCTCTCCTTACCGATCATTTTCAGTTTTTTCCCAAAATGGCAGGCTTACGAGGAAAAAAAATTGTTTTTTTTTTAAACGCAAACAATTTCTCTACAAAACAACTTTATGTTCTTATTAATTGAACAAAGATCATTCTTCTAAATTTGTAATGTACAAAATAAATTTTAATTTTTTAAAAATGTATAAGATTGTGTCGTAACAAATGTGACGATTTTCCTGCAGGTGGTAAGGAGAGGGTTAAGTTGATTTTTCTACTAGATATTTGAGATTTTCCATCCATGAGATAATTGAAATGTAAGTTATAGTTTTATTTTAAGCACCAAATGGCACAACAATTTCCTTAGATTTGTGTTACTTTTAAGTTTAAATAATATGATAAAATAATATCTAGACCGAATGAGAAATTATAGGGGAAATAACCCCCAAAATCTCAAAATTATGCGGGAAAAAACTGAGTTAGAGAGTTTTGGAAAACCACTCTTAAATTATTTATTATTTCATCAATATCCAATAAACGAAAATATACACAGCACGAGCATTGACCACCGGCTGACTTTGTTTTGTTTTTTTTAAAAACACAGTATATGCAATGTTAACCTAATAACGCATAGTGTGTGGGTTTTTTTTAATACAACAGCAGCATGATGGTGATACACAATGTGTGGTACAACGACACATAATGGGAGCAATCTATAGATAGTATGCAGATGACGTCACTCAGGCCTTTGTTATTGTTTTTGCCATCCGTGTTTGTGAGTTGTTCTCACTAAACTGTATTAACCAGACTATAAAAGTTCATGGTTACACAGAGTTTGTGTGTTGGTCCGTAATACTTCCGGATGGCAATGTTGTGAACTCCTTGGCCAAGCGCATTCTATCTATATTCATGTTTCGTCCAACCGAGTCATCAATCATGTGATTTGTTGCTGTCCAACGATTGGACATTTCTGACCAAATGTAAAGACGTTGCTTTGTTTATGAAAGTTGTAAACATACCCATGTGTCAAGCTGAACACAATGACCAATCGTAATGATAGATAGTTCAAAATCACTGAACACTTTTCACTATGTAGGTCACTTTGAGCACATTTTGCAATGTGACCAATGACCTCGAGCACATGGAAAGTTAATATAGATCATGCCCATTGAATTATCTCGAGATTTACCAGTTGCCAAATAAAACTTTTAAAAATTTAATGGATTTTCAAATAAAAATTATCAGAATTTTGAAATTGTTGTTTTTGTCTCTTTAACCAGGTCTCCTGAGGATCTGACGCCGGTACTGTTGCTTTTGACCAGGGACCCCTTGTAAAGCGCTTTGAGCACATTTAGTGGATATTCCGCTATATAAAGCTCAATTATTTTTTTTAACCTGGGACTTGAATCAAGACTTCGCGAGGGTTGAAGGGTTTTAGTTTAGGATAATTTGTAGTTATTTTAATCTTTTAATATTTGAACTAAACGTTTTCAGATCAAATGTTTACAAAATGTTGTTTTTTCGTTGTATCGAATTATTGCTCAAACCCGAGTCCGTGACAAATTTGCTGTACTGTGAATTGAAACAATCCATTTTATAAATTTTGGCCAGGAAACTCGTCCTTCAATTATCGATCGATTAAAATGAAACTCATCTTGTTGAAAACTCTCAAACTTAGGATTTCAAGGAACTTAAAATGAAGTCCCAGGTTTGAGAGATTTTGACAGGATGAGTCATTTTTAATCGATCGAATTTTCAAGGACTAGTTTTCTGACCAAAATTCTAAAAATGTGTTTTTCAGAGTACAGTAGACACTTGATGAAAGAGGATGTGACATGGTGTTGAATACGAGATGAAAGGAAGGGAAATAACCGTGTATATTTGTATTGATATGGAACGATGGAAGGAGTGATCTGCGTGCTCTGAAAAAACAAAAACAAAACAAACAAAAAACACGCACTTAAAAGTTTGGCCAGAAAACTCGTCCTTCAAATATCGATGGATTAAACTGACTCTCGTCTTGTCAAATACTCTCAAACCTGGGACTTAGTGAAGATTTTTGTGATGTCCAAGGTTTGAGAGATTTGCCAAGATGAGGGTCATTTTGATCTATAGATATTTGAGGAACGAGTTTTCTGGCCAAATTCTTAAATATGTATTTTTTGTTTTGTGTTTTTCAGAGAAGGCCAGAGACAAATTGGTTTATTTGTCGTGAATTGCCAAGATGGGACTGATTCCCAGTTATCCATACTCCTCTCATCTTTCAACACTATTTTGTTATTATTATTAGTTGTGTAGATTGTTGTCATGGAGACAAATAGGAAGATAACGAGTGGCTTACTTTTTTACCTATTCTTTGTCAATCCGTGCAGATATCAGGTAAAAAAAAAAAAACAAACACACAAAACGAACGAAACTAGAGCATTAATAAAGATAGTATGAAGTTGACGTCACTCGGCTCTTTGTGATTGGCCGGAAAATTCGTCCTTCAAATATCGACCGATTCAAATGACCCTCATCTTGGCAACAACAAAAAACTCTCAAACCTTGGACTTCGCGAACTCCCAGGTTTGAGAGTTATTGCACAGATGAGGGTCATTTGAATCGATCGATATTTGAAGGACGAATTTTGTGGCCAAATTTTAAAGTATGGTTTTTTCCACAGTATGGCAGTAAAGCCTAGAACACACTATCCCTATAATAAAATTATTATTATTATTATTATTATTATTATTATTATATTATTATTATTATTATATTATTATTATTTTATTATTATTATTATTATTATTATTATTATTATTATTATTATTATTATTATTATTGATAAAGTAAAGGCAGCGCCCCTGGGTTCTAAGATAATCATTCCATGGTGCTATCGGAAATGAGATTAGCGGAAGAGTAGCGTCCCTTGATTGGACGTCACCTTACAGAGAGAACGTCAAATTGGTTTTGCGCATGCGTCTCTCTCACCTCGCTTTCGGTGAAGTGTCTCATGCGAGGCTTATGCCGGTTTCACCGGAAGCGAGGACCAGAGACGCATGCGCAAAACCGTATTGACGTTCTCGCTCTAATAACTTCTCCGCCGGTGACGTCCAATCAAGGGACGCTACTCTTCCACTAATCTCATTCCCTATTAATAATTAATAATTTACATTGAATGACATGATCAGTCGGATGGTGAAAAGGTTTGAATTAAAATATTTCCAAGTTTAGTTAGAATTTTTATCAATAATGAGTTCTTGTCATAAATGATTAAATCAACCTTTTTTGTAAATCTTCGGAAAATATCACATCTTCGGGAAATATCAAAGCTTAATATAACTTCTAAATATTTTTACAGCTAGTCAAGTT
The DNA here is from genome assembly GCF_034508935.2 of Berghia stephanieae. NCBI lineage: Eukaryota > Metazoa > Mollusca > Gastropoda > Nudibranchia > Aeolidiidae > Berghia > Berghia stephanieae. Next base: position 133,525,768 of record NC_088360.1, on the reverse strand, counting down.
GAAAAAGAATGAAATTTGAGAAAAGTTACCTTTCCCATACATCTGACCATAACCATGAAAAATCACCCGATTTACTTCAAAATAATAAAATGCTCTGAGGAGCATATTCTTTCAGAAAATGCTAAACACTGGAAATCCAAAATTTTTAATTTCCAACTGATTATGTCATGCACTGACACTGGCTTCTGTCGATGTGAAAACCTAATCACTGTTAGACAGTAGCCATCGTTAACTAGCCTGACAGTGTTACCCACGAGGACGTATAGTTTGACGTCATTTTTTAGGTTTTGAGTTGTCTTTAGTAATGGCCAAGGAAACAAGTGATCCCATTGGTTGAACTATTGAATACAACTCACGATTTGTTTTATTTTGTGGGTAAAGAATTGTCTTTTGACGTCATTTTTTTGGTCAGTGTCAGGCCATTAGTTTACGATAGCTACGGTTAAACGCAATAAAGGAGAAATGCGAAATTGCAAATCATCATTTTCATTCTCCACTTATTCCACTCTTTCGTTTGCTCCTCTGCTTTATCCCCTCTGCTCAAGTTCCTCCTCATCCTCCTCCTCCTCCTCCTCCTCCTCCTCCTCCTCCTCCTCCTTCTTCTTCTTCTTCTTCTTCTTCTTCTTCTTCTTCTTACTCATCAGCACTATCATCATCTCATCATCATCATCATCATCATCATCATCATCATTATACTCATCATCATCATCATCATCATCATCATCATCATCATCATCATCATCATCATGTCTTATTCTCTGCATTATTTGTCACACAGTCCCTCGGATACTCAGCAACATTATAACAATTTAACCTCCATACACATAATATAGATAGTTCGAAGATGACGTCACTCAGGTCTTTGTTATTGTTTTTTGCCATCCGCGTTTATGAGTAATGCTCACTGAACTGTATTAATCTGACTATAAAACGTTCATGGATACACACAGTTTTGTGTCTTGGTCCGTTATACTTCCGGATGGCAATGTTATGAGCTTCTTAGCCAAGCGCATACTATCTATATTATTATTATAATAATCTCAACATGCTTAGTGTATTTCAAGCACCGTGTAGTGTTATGTGTTACCACACATGTGTTCCATTAATCAAACGTGTTCTGTCTGTTATGAATGAGATGATGTGTAGTGCTGACACAAGAACCGTTAATGACCTACAACTAATTAAACACTGTCAACATACAAGAATCTCATTACCCCTAGCACGTGATCGATGGGCCACGAAAGTGCACCTGGCTGATAGCGATGCTTCTTGCTTGGTTGTCGCTGGCAATTGATGCTATGCGTTGAGTTGAAAATAAAAACTCACAACATCCGCCAGTCTGATATAACCTACCAAGACATAAAATTATGTGAAATATTAAACGTTTATAGATAGTATGCGCTTGGCTAAGAAGCTCACAACATTGCCATCCGGAAGTATAACGGACCAACACACAAAACTGTGTGTAACCTTGAACGTTTATAGTCTGGTTAATACAGTTTAGTGAGAATTACTCATAAACGCGGATGGCAAAAAAAAAACAAATACCCGATTGACGTCATTTTCATTCTATCTATAGATAGTATGCGCTTGGCTAAGAAGAAGCTCACAACATGGCCATCCAGAATTATAACGGACCAACACACGTGTAACGTTATAGTCTGGTTAATACAGTTTAGTGAGAAGTACTCACAAACATGGATGGAAAAAAACAATAACAAAGACCTGAGTGACGTCAACTGCGTTCCATCTATAACTAATCTACTAATCCGGTTTTCTTGGGACAGGAAGTCCTCTGGTAACCCCCCCCCCCCCCCCCCCCCCCCCCCCCCCCAAATAAAAAAAGACTACAAAACAACCCCCCCCCCCCCCACCCCTACGCGCTGTCAAGATTTTATATTGTGCCACAGTATTCACAAAATGTGCTCAAGTGATTTACACAACTTCAAAGCCAAAACTAACCAGAGTATGGAGGACGAGACACAGTAAGGGTCTGCGGCTGATCTACGGTTGTTTTTGATATTTTCTCTCGACAGGGACAACGCTGTTACTGGCCGGGTACTCATTTTACACGTTTTCCAAGGGTTCAACTTTGAGCTAGGTACTCAATTTACACCCGAGTACAGTCATCATCATAGCTTGTCGCTCCAACACCGAACCCACTCCACAGCATCTGTGGAGCAGACTCTTAGGTCATAGTCAGTGCAGCTGGGCCCATCCTGGCATTCTCTAAGGATGTGCTCCATCGTCTGTTCTGAGCATCCACATGTACACAAGCTAGTTTCAGCCAGCCCCCACTTTTTCATACTTCCAGCTGTTCTCCCAATTTTTGCCTGTGCTCTGTTCAGTGTTACCCATTCATTCCTGGGGAGCTCAGTTCCGTAGGGCAGCTCTTCTCTCGAAGAACATCCGGAGGTTTCTATATTCTGATGATCCGTGTCTTGCATCCCGGGCCACTGATTTCAAGACCATTGAGGAGAGATTAACAGACGCCATGAAGACACTCTCTGAGTATTATTTAAAGAACTCACTAAATGCCAACCGACCGCACATTGTCATTCTCTCAGCGCCAAAAGAAAACAAAAGCAATGGTAGTCACAAGAAACAACCTCCTAAGAAAACTGGCAAACACTACATGGGGAGCAGATCCAACAGTCAGGACAACCGCACTAGCCCTCTGCTATTCATCAGCCGAATACGCCTCACCAGTTTGGGCAAGATCTTGTCATGCCAAAAAGATTGACCCTGAGCTATATAACACCTGCCGGATTATTACTGGTAACTTGAAAGCGACAACGGTTCCAGTCCTCTATCGGCTGGCTGGCATTGCACGTCCCTACATTCGAAGAGCCACTGATTCCAAAGCCCAGAAAGATAAACAGGTAATGGACCCAAGGCACCCCCTTCATGACCACAACCCAGCGGCAAGTAGACTGAAGTCGAGAAAGAGCTTCATGACGGAAGAAAGCATCAACCCTGACAATGCAGCTGTATACAGGCTTTCCACAAGGAGGGAGTGAGACAATCATGCAAATGAAGCTGTTGAAGACCCGAGTACAGTGACAGAATGTGAGTAAAGAGTCTTTCCCAAGGCTTCAATTTAGCCACCTACAGCTGGATGTGAACCAGGGAGAGTTAATAACACCATTCGGAGGTGCAGTGTGTATTATGAAGAATAATGTAAATGTTGCTGCTCGAAGCTCGAAGAAATAAATAATAATGTTAAATTGGATGTAAGCTTCAATTTAATTACAAAAACAGATCAAATGAACATTTCGGGTTTCCCCTTTATCAACAAAACAGGATGAATAAAACACCACAGATGAATGAGATGATGTGGTATCTTAACGACACCACTACCACATCATCTCATTCATCTGTAGTGTTTCATTCATCCTGTTTTGTTGATAAAGGGGAAACCCGAAACGTTCATTTGATCTGTTTTTGTTTTTTTGTTTTTTTGTAATTAAATTGAAGTTTACATTCAATTTCACATTATTATTTATTGTGAAGAATAAGAAACTTGGTAGCAGGCACCGGTATAAGATAAAGATCTGAACAAGTGTGTATGAAAGATGCCAGAAAAAAACATCCAAAAAATCAGTCTACCTCGACTGGGGATCAAACCTCAGACCTTCTGATTACCAGTCACACGTGCTACCATTTTTTTCTTGTATTTTTCTTTCTTGCTTTGTCTGGCACATTTTATAGACACTTGTTAGATCTTTATTGTGAATAATAGAGGGCCTAAGACTAACTGACACCTGGTCCACTTTTTCACCTCCATTGCTACTTCGTTACGATGACACTTCAGAGAATTGGAGAAGGGGAGTTATTCATGGAAATCTATATTAACTTTATAATATCAGGGTTATCTCCCTTATCGTATTTAATTGATTGTATTGAATGATATAATTAATAATAATATACAATATAATCGCATGTGCATTATAATAAGCGCCTCCGAGCACTATAGGTGGAAAGGAGCGCTATAGAAATTATTATTATTATTATATTTATTATTATTATTATATTATTATTATTATTATTATTATTATTATTATTATTATTATATTATTATTATTATTATTATTATTATTATTATTATTATTATTATTATTATTATTATTATTATTATTATTATTATTATTATTATTATTATTATTATTATTATTATTATTATTATTATTATTATTATTATTATTATTATTATTATTATTATTATTATTATTATTATTATTATTATTATTATTATTATTATTAATAATAATAATAATAATAATTATTATAATATTATTATTATTATTATATCATCATCATCATCATCATCATCATCATCATCATCATCATCATCATCATCATCATCATTTTTATTATTATTTTTATTAAACATTATTATTATTATTATTATTATTATTATTATTATTATTATTATTATTATTATTATTTTTATTATTATTATTATTATTATTATGATTATTACCATTATTATTATTATTAATAATAATAATAATAATTATAATAATATTATTATTATTATTATTATTATCATCATCATCATCATCATCATCATCATCATCATCATCATCATCATCATCATCATCATCATCATCATCATCATCATATTTTTATTATTATTTTTATTATCATTATTATTATTATTATTATTATTATTATTATTATTATTATTATTATTATTATTTATTATTATTATTATTATTATTATTATTATTATTATTATGATTATCATCATCATCATCATCATCATCATCATCATCATCATCATTATCATCATCAGACCTACATAGGTAGGTATATGCCCACGTCGGCCTATATGGAATTTAGGTCATCTGACCTGGGGGGGGGGGGGGGGGGGGGGGGGTTCTGAGTAATTTTCTCTAAGAAATACGAAATAAGGTTGCTTTATTATTATCATCATCATCATCATCATCATCATCATCATCATCATCATCATCATCATCATCATCATCATCATCATCTTCATCGCAATCACAATCAACATAATCATCATCAGAAGTCGTACCCCCCCCCCCCTCCCCTCCCCTCCACCTCTCTCTCTCTCTCTCTCTCTCTCTCTCTCTCTCTCTCTCTCTCTCTCTCTCTCTCTCTCTCTCTCTCTCACTTTATTTTTTTTATAATTAACTCATTGTGTTTCTATTCCAGACAAGGGTATCTAAGGTGATAAATCTTATAAATAGAGGTGCTTAAATGAGTCAATGAAATGGAAATAAAGATGAAGGGAGTAAATCTGACTCATGAATGAACAACACAAAACAAACGACGTTTCCGCCTTTGGCCTTTTTCAAGTAAACACAAAGTACATATATATATTTATATCAGATTGTGTTTACCTATAAAAAAAAAAGACCAAAGGCCGAAACGTCGTTTGTTTTGTGATATTCAATCATGAGTCAGATTTACTTCTCCGTGATAAATCTTAACGCGTTCGGCATTAGTCTTAACTAAATTTATTTTTTACAACATTTGACAGTTACCCAGTCCCAATTAATGACTCATTTTGGATATTTCTACTCTTATAACTCTTTCTATTTTCTTAATATCTGTTTCGGATTGTTCTTGCAATTAAATACATTTTTTTTTAAATGATAATTTAAGGGTAAACAAAAATAAAACAAACAACAACAGCAAGAAATATGAATTGCAGAAAAGAAAACGAGTAAAAACAAACAAACAGACAAACAAAACAAAGTTAAACTGAAACAATCACCTTATCTTAACATGAGTTTATCATTATAAGTCAAAATGCACCATGAGTCGCTCATCTGAAATTCCTGCGATGATTTGTGCATTTATTTTACTTTATCATTTACCCATTTATTTTTTGAAGGGAAAACAAGCGTAAAAATATGCAAGGCTCGCAAACGCTTTTTCAATAATATTATTAGGCTAAATGAATTTGAACTGTAAGGTAAGTGATATTTATAATAAAAATGATCAAATTATCATGATAGACATCTTTCGTCAATTCGATTTATTCATTCTACAAGGAGGAGACTCTTTGTTGTTGTAAGTCGAGTTTACTCTCTTAATATTACTTCCGCTTCTGTCTGACTAGTAGTGTGTTCAGTTGCTAAAGCCATTTTCCGGCTAAAGTCGAATGGGTACTTTCCTAAAAAAAAAAAATTTTTTAATAAAAAAAAAAAAGTGGTCCCTGCTGAGCGGAGCAATTTTACCAATGTGTTGACGAGCAACCTTGTTGCCAAATTGTTTTTTTGAAGATTTTTTATACTTCTTTCCGTGACACTGAGAAATTTTTAAAGTTTTCAAAGACATATAATTACGAATAGGGTGGGGGTGGACCACCGGCCCTGAGTTATATTTTCGTCAGACAGCGTCAATCAACCAATTTGTTCTAAATGAAAGACTGTTCATCATGATGAGGACATTTCTTCACAATGAAAATTATTTGGAATTTTAAAAGGTCATTTTTATTCTTACGACACGACCAGCCGAATTATTTTGATTACTCATCTACAATCAACTTTAATTTTATTGTAACTCAATAAACTGTTGACCTAAAATACAAAAATCATATTTTTTAGAAATCATACAAGAAAATACTACCCCTTTATATCGAGATTTATGAAGAATAAGGTATATTAGGTTTCTGAGTCGGAACCTATCATCATGCCCCACAAGAGTGAAAGATAGGTGCTACAAAGTATTTGTAAGACCTGATTTAGAATACAGCGGCAGCATATGGGGCCTGATTACATCAACATCGATCTATAAGATGGACGTGATTCAAAGAAGGGCCTGTCGATTTGTCTGTAATGATGGAGTATTTAAACTGGACCCCACTTACTGAACGGAGAAAGACTCAAAAGCTCAATATGTAGTTCAATGGCCGACATGGATCCACCATCATCCATATTATCTCATTTAAAAATCACAAAAGAAAAGAAAATGCACATGCAGTGCCATATTCCAGAATCAATGTGCACAACAGTCGTTCATCTTCCCCAGTAACTACCAATGGCGCATAGAACAGCATCCCCGAAAATGTCAGAGCAACCAATAACCCGACAATATTCTATTGTTATTTCGAACAGTTTGAAACCAATAGATATAGAACGTCAATGCCACCCTACAACTATTTTGGATTGTATTGGATTGGATATTATAATATCCATCTAATCGCATTATCTATCCAACAAGCTAGTTTGGCCCTCTCGTCACAGGGCACTGTCATGCAGGGCAAAAAGCACAAAAATTAGAACGGAACGCACTTCCTATTTACTTTCATGGTGGAGTGCCATTGTCGCCTAAATGGTGCTAGGGCTAGGGCCGACTATTGTTTATTTATTTTTCTTCGAACTGTCCAATCTGAGAAGACATCCATCTTACTTTGCGTTTCAGGTAAATTAGAGAACAAGTTAGCAATGGTGGCGTTTTTATACACCTCCGTTGGAGGTGTACAAAAACGCACAGTTTTTATACACCTCCATTGGAGGTGTACAAAAACGCACCGTTTTTATGCACCTCCGTTGGCGGTGATGGTAAAGTTGTTGCTGCATACGTCCATGAGGTTTAAATAGTTTTAGATTGTAGTTTAGCACGCTGCTTAGTGATTACCGATGTACAATGATAATAAATTAAAGAATAATAACAATAATTTTTAAAAATCAAAAGTAAAAAGAAACATGGCACACAAATACTGATCTCAAATAAATAAATAATTTTATAAAATTAAAATCGAAGTTTTTTTTAAAAACATGATAAAAAGTTTTTGAAAAAAAAAAAGAAAGAAAAAAAAAAGCAAACAAAAACTAAGTAAATCAAAAAAAACAAAAAAACTCAACATTGGGAATCGAACCCGGTACTTTCAAGGTTGGAGTCTGACAGCTTGTCCACTGCGCTACGGAGCCACCTGACTGTTCATCACATTTAATAAAGTCTTTCTAAAACATTATTTTACCTTCAATGCAACTTCTATTTTCTGGTTTTATATTTCGATTTTTCAAATTATTAATATTTTTATATAAATTTATTAACAAAGACATCCTACAGATGTCACAATATAACTTTCGCCATGTCCAAATACAGAAACACAATATCACTGATGAAATTGGGTGGGATGCGCATGCGTGACGGAGGTGTATAAAAACGATCCGTTAAGATACACCGTCAACGGAGGTGCATAAAAACACTACGTTTAGCAATGTTTTACTAGTGCACTCAACTGCAGGACTTTTTACAAATTTTTTCTTATCGATTGTGAAAGTTAAAGTGTTAGTTGTTAGACTTCTTCTACAAGTGCCAAGCTCAACTTGAGTCTTGACTTGCTTTTTTGTTAAATTCTCATTCCTCTGATAATGATATGATGAACAGAATAGAAAAGACGTCTTATTATCAGGCCTGATAACCCAAAATGTTGTTGCCTCATCGTTCTAATGGAGATAATCTCGAACTCAAACCGAAGCAGACTTCTGATAAAAAATCATCTTTGACTTTGACTCTGACAGGCCCATTTTTGGCAATGTTCATCTTTTATCCACACATACTTGTCGAATTCGAATATCATTTTAAATTTTAAAGCTGGAAATATGAAGATTCAGAATTTGTAACAAATTATGGGCATGAGACGATATATATGTATCTTTAGGTCATTCAGTGGTGACACACATGATGGAAATGCAAAATGAAAATGAAAAGAAAGTTTGACAATTTGAAGTGACAAATAACTCAAAATGCATGTACACAGGTCCATTTTTTCAAATAAATAACAACAGACAGAATATTTTTGTACTTTGTATTGAACAATCAGGGGGGACAATTACATGAGACAAATAATAACGAAAAAATATTTTTTTGGTAATATTTTTCATTTTCATTTCAACTTTGAAAAATAAATGGGTCCTTGTTTTCAATTGTGTTGTCAAAACGGATGAAAGCAAACCTAGGAATAGACGTCTAGAGGGTCCTCTTTTATCAATCACACATTCTGCTCTGCACATACGAATTGTCCCGCTATTCCTTGGGGGGAACTGGGGGAACTGCATGATGAAACTCTTTCTCCTCCAGCACCTGGTTTAGTATAAGTATAAAGGCAAAAAGGCAATATATAAAGACGTAATTGATGACAAGAGCACTGCTTTAAGCATATTTGATCACTCTGTTGAGAAAATAAGGCTTATAATTATAATTGCAAAAGATGGCGTCCCAGAGTTTAAGTGTAAATTATATTAAATAAGTTATTAGCGAATGAATCTAATACTAATAAAAGGATATATATATGATAAGTCTAAGATCTCTTTACAAATTTACACTTTTTTTTTCTGGAATATTTTGGTTAGTCGTACAGCATTTTTACCAGCTCAATATTTAATTTTAAGTGAGTACTTAGGTGTTAGTACTAATTTATTTTTTTTGTGCGGCTATGTGGTCCAGTGGTATGACACCTCTTGCTTTCGGATCGGAAGGTCCTGGGCTCGAGCCTCAAGCAGCACATAGTTGAGTCCCTGGAAAAGGCTCTTTACTCAAATTCTTTCAACGTACTCAGGTGTACCTTGAGTTACCTAGCCGTTTACAGCATTGTCTCTGTTAAAAAAAATTATCGCCTAACAGTAACAGGCGTCATGTCACGTCCTACATGTTAAGTGTTGCTGTTGGCCAGGGATCCCTTGTAAAGCATTTTGAGCATGTTTAGTGGATATCGTGTTTTATAAAACCTCAAGATATAACACAAATCAGTTATGATATTTTTTTTAAAGTAACTTCTCTTTTTCTCTATTCTTGACAGGTAAATCTCACTTCAACATAGTTGGTCAAAGATGGATGCGGATGAGAAATCCAATCCTCTCACCATGTTTCAAAATAAGGACGAGAAACAGACGGAAAATGTTTCTCTCTACATTTCCCAGCTCCTTGAAGCACATGAAACCAACAGTAAGGAGAGATTCTTTGACCAACAACAGGCCGCACAAGCACATGCAAAGTGTCCAGAACCCGCCAAAACTTTTCATCCAATGCAAACTCATAAAGAACAACAAGACGAATTCAACTTATTCCGCGAATTCCAAGCTCAAGAGAAAGTTAGGTCTGAAACGTTTGTGGGGGGAGATATACCCTCTAGCAGCCAACAGGTAAATTGAAATGAAGGTCATTGATGGTGTTGTGCTCTAAACGTGTAACTGAAAATTTTAAGAAATCTGGACCTTCCATGTTAGTGGAAAGAGAGGGGGTGGGGGGAGGGGCAAAGTAAAATTAAATTTAGGATAAAAAATAACGTCATTTCAATGGATATTTGACAAATTATCTGTTAAATTTACCCCTTTTAGAGCCTATTTTTGAAACACTGCAAATTCCTTTTTCCTGCAGAAAGTCTTGATAAAAGTCTGGACGTCTTGAAAACAATGACATGGATTTGGTGGGGGGGGGGGGGGGGGCTACAAACCCCTTTAATTTTTTTATTTTGTGCAAAAGACCGAAAATGATAAGTGTGGACATGAACAGGGAAAGTGGGTTCACTACTTTTTTTTTTTTGAAAATGTTTTAGTTATATGAGACCAAACTCCTCATTAAATATATTTTTTCCCTTTGAATGGTAGAATACATTATTATATTGAATAATGTCATCTTTAACTAATTGTATGGCAAGTTGAATTCAGACATAATTCAATCAAAGGTTTGTAAGTTGAGTGAAAGAGCAATGGGGGCTACCTTAAGCCTGGGATCGTAAAAATACTAAGGTAAAGTAAAGCCAAAAATATAAAGACTCCGGTTTGTAACAGTAACAAAAAACGTATTGTGTGTACGATTTCCATCCAAAGCCTATATCCATCTACACCTTTTTGGTAGTATTTCTTATCGATATTGCTGAGTATATTAATTTTTCAGTGACAAAAATTTTAAGAAATTGTATTTACAAAAAATGTTGGAAAAGTTGTTTTTTTAATTATTGTTTTTATATTATTATTATTATATTATTATTATTATTATTATATTATTTATTATTATTATTATTATTATTATTATTATTATTAGTTTTAATATTATCATCATCATCATTATTATTATCATTAGTATTAATATTATTATTATTATTAGTAGTAGTAGTAGTAGTAATATTTTCATCATCATCAACGTCATTATGATTGTTTTCATTATTATTTTTTTATTATTTTAACTTTCTTTTTCTCATAATCAACAGTTCCAAGGATCAGCAGAGCTCATGAGTCATGGGTTGGTTCCAGACAATGCGCCGTATTACCAGGAACCCCCAGAATCAAAAAAAGGTACAAAGTAAAGTTTGTATCTATAGATAGTATGCGCTTGGCTAAGAAGCTCATAACATTGCCATCCAGAAGTATAACGGACCAACACACAAAACTGTGTGTATCCATGAACGTTTATAGTCGGGTTAACACAGTTCAGTGAGCATTACTCATAAACGCGGATGGCAAAAAACAATAACAAAGACCTGAGTGACGTCATCTTAGAACTATCTGTACAAGGTTGCCAATTTACCGTATATTTACGGAATTCAGTTTGTTATAAAACCTTCAGTATATTTTCCAATCCCCTGCTAAACTGAAAAAAAGTAAGTACAAAATATCTTTTTACTGGAATTCAGCACTCAGAAGAGATTCGGTCTTTGTGTTTGCAAAGAAATTCCATCAATTTTTGCCTCCTGAATTGACAACCCGGTATATATAGCAGACCATCCATAGTTAACCAGTGCAGATGGTTTTCCTCGGATCCACAGAAATCTACGATTTTTTAGTCTGAGGGGGTATTTCCTCTTTTTTTAAAATTACATTTGCCCCTGTCTGGTGGTGAGAGCTGGGTTCCCGCTGCCTTGTTTGATTCAAAGACTCCTTGAAAACTCCTTGAATTTCTCGAGACTGTTTAAACAATCAGCGGAGTACGAAAAAAATACAACCAAAACCTCATCATCATCACTACAACAATGGTCACATCATCTTCACTACATTCCTTAGTATAAAAACACATAATAATAATCACTACCATCACAACTACAGCTGCCATCACCACTACATAGCTATCACAACGCCACTTCTACACCCACTACTACTACTACATCATCTTTATTATTGTCTTTCTTACAATAACCACAGACACCAGCATATCATCGTGACCACTATCACCACACCACCACTACCTCTGCAACAACCACCAGCTCGTCATCAATATCACCACTTCTACAACCATCATCACATCATTACCATCCCTACCACCACTATTACAGCAACTATGACATCATCATCATCATCACTGACACCATCACCACAACCGCATCATCACTATCGTCATTTTAATCAGTACCACCTCTCAGTGGTGCCAACCTTACGTAAAAAATGCGTGTTTTTACGCATTTTCATTCATTGTACACATTTTTCTGAAGATTGTATGCATAATAAAATTTCTATTATTTAAGCATTTTTAGCATTCATACACTTTTTGGTGTCTTTAAACACTAAACGTTTCATTACCCATCAGAATTATATATGGATCTGGAAGTTGGTACTATTTATCATCTATAAAATGTAAGCTAATTCATTCTTTCAAATATTGATTATATCATTGCTAGTATAGTCTAATTGCCCATTATCAGATTTAGTGCTAATTATCGATTTTTTCAGAATTGTACGCATTTTTTCAAAATCTTACTCATTTTGGCTCTCCATTGTACACATTTACATGGGCCAGGGTTGGCAGCACTGCACCTCTAGTGCAATCACCACCATCACATCATCTTCCTAATGGAGTCTTGTGACTTGCCTACACAAGTGTATTGTGCATTTGTTAGGATGTCCCGATATAGCTCTTTGAAAAGTTGGCCATTATGCAATTGTGATATTATTCATCATAATTAGAGCTTGCTATGGATTTTTCAGGAGTGTTTGCATTTTATCAAAATCTTACTCATTCTGGATCTCCATCGTACACATTGCCTTGGGCTGGGGGGTTGGCAGCATTGCTTTTGTCTGACAATCAAAACACTTCAGACTTTCTAATATTAAGTGACAAAATGTTTTTATTATTTTGATTTACAAACACAGTATAATACAATGTGTAATATCAAAGGTAGATAATTTGTAAAAGCTCAAAATTCCTTTTTAAAATTTGTTATTACTTTTTTAAAAAATATATTTATTTTATTTTTTTAAGATTTTCTTTTTCTTTTCTTTTTTTCTCTTGACAGTCAGACTATTCCCCCAAAATGTGGAGTCTAATAAAAAAATGTTTTGCTTGTTGCAGGTTTGCTCAAATATAAACTTTGTTTAACCTTTCAAATTCTTTTGCCTTTTTACTCCAGACCTGTTCTGTCCAGTCACTGAAGACAAAGATATTAAAATGGATCCAGGTGACATGGATTGTTCCATGGATACGGCCAACACCCCTGCTACGACGACATTTTACGATGCCTTGAGTCCAGGTGGTGGCGTGGACCTCTCAACAAACAAAGACTTTTCTCTTCCATCAGAGTCCAATGACCATGCTGCTCCTCCTCCTCCTCTTTCTACGTCTTCATCATCACCTCCTTCTCCGCCGGCTTCAATGAAGGATCCTCTGTCAGAAATCAAGAAACAAAATATTCCAATCGGACCGTTCAACACCCCTATGTCAAGTTATCCACGCGTGAAACCAAAATGCAGCATTTGTGACAAGGTGTGTAACAATAACACTGACCTAACCATTCACATGAGAACACACACGGGTGAGAAACCCTTCGTCTGTCCTACTTGTGGGAAAGGATTCAGTCAAACCGGCGCCTTGAACAGACACATAAGGATTCACAGCGGGGAGCGGCCCTTCCGATGCGCCCTTTGCGACAAGGCATTTACTCAAAGCGGGGATCTTTCAAAGCATATGAGTGTCCACACCGGGCTGAGACCCCATCCGTGTTCCATTTGCAAAAAAGCGTTTAACACATCGTATGAATTAAAAGTTCACATGAGAATTCACTCCGGGGAAAAACCGTTGTCCTGCTCCGTTTGTAAGCTGTCGTTCCGCAGGCGGAGTAATTTGACACAGCATCTTAAGATTCACACGGGAGAAAAATATCAGCAGTGTACACTCTGTGACAGGGTTTTATCCAGCAAACACAATATGATCGCCCACATGAACGTTCATGCCAAGCAGAAACTGGACACAAGGCCAAGGCCATACCATTGTTTTGTATGTAAGAGGTCGTTTATAAAAAAGGGACATTTGAACGCTCACATGTTGATTCACAGTGGGCAGAAGCCGTTTCAGTGCAGCATTTGTCAAAAATCGTTCAATAAAAAGACCAACTTGAAGAGACATACTGTCCAAATGCACGAGTCGCCGCCGCGTGTGAAAAAACGAAAAGATGACCAAAAACATCGATGTGGAATCTGCAAAAAGGGGTTCGATCTCGAAGCTAAGTTGAAAGCTCACGTTAAAGTGCACACTGCTGAAATTCTTAAACTTCATTCTCTGCGTAAAAAAGCTGCTAATAAAGGGAAACGAGTCCGCACCTACACCAGGCGTCCTTTAATACCGTTCGACGCGTCAAAACCGCACCAGTGCTACATTTGTCAAAAATCGTTTTCTCAAGCCGGCGCCTTGAGCAGACACTTGAGAATTCACAAAGGAGAGAAACCTCACGAGTGTCCGCTGTGCCAGAAAGGTTTCATTCAAAGCGGAGACCTGCAGAGACATCTGAGGACTCACACGGGAGAAAAGAATTATCAGTGCGTGGCTTGTGAAAAGTATTTCAACACCAGTTGGCAGTTGAAAATGCATATCAGAACACACACCGGAGAAAGGCCACACGAATGCTCCGTCTGCAAGAAAAAATTCCGTCAAGTCGGGGCCCTGAATTCTCATATAAAAATTCATACGGGAGAAAAATACTTTCCGTGCTCCGTTTGTGAGAAGGTTCTCTCTTCTAAAGAAAACTTAGCCTCGCATTTGAAGATCCACGAAAGAAAAATCGTCGACACGAAGATAAGGCCTCACCAATGCACTCAGTGCAAGCGGGCTTTTACGAAGAAGAGTCACTTAAAAGCACACATGTTGATTCATAGTGGAGTCAAACCCCACCAATGTGGCATTTGTGAAATGGCATTTGCTCAAAAGGCCAACTTGAAAAGGCATTTCTTGAACATGCACAAAGATGCAAAGTTAGAAAATTATGGTTTCGGTAGTAATAAAAGAACATCCACTGACAGCTCAAATAATAATAATAATAATAATAATAGTAGTAACAATAATAATAATAATTCTTTAATACAACAACAACATCAACAACCACAACAACTTCAACAACAACAGCATCCTTCTTTACCACCTCAACCACCAACTTTACAACAACCTCTACCAGCACCGCCCCCCATGAATATGAAGTGTCTAATGGGAGAACCGTCGACGACGTATCATCAACCTCATCCCCACTCTCACCCTCACCCTCATGCCCCCCCCCCCCATGCTCACCCCCACCATCCCCTTCCTCATCCCCACCATCCTCAACTTCAACACCATCAATGCGGTATCTGCAAAGAATCGTTCAACGCCGAGGCCAGCTTAGTTGCTCACATGAAGCTGCACACTTCAGTCGTCACCCCGAAGCAGTACCCGGTTCATGAAAAGCCCCTAAACCACACAGAGAACGATCAGTTCAACAATTACATCACGACGCGCACCGATACGTTTTCCTATTTTTTTCTATAAAAGAAGTCAGGGTAGTTGATTTTTCATTTTAAAAGTATGAAATTAAGGAGCAGGCACTGGTGTAAGATAAAGAACTGAACAAGTGTGTGTATGAAAGATGCCAGACAAAGCAAGAAAGAAGAATACAAGGAAAAAAAACATCCCAAAAAACCAGTCGACCTCGACTGGGGATCGAACCTCAGACCTTCTGTTTTTTCTTGTATTTTTCTTTCTTGCTTTCTCTGGCACCTATCATACACACTTGTTCAGTTCTTTATCATAGAAAAGTATGCAAAACTCAATTTAGAATGTCCATCTTGAATTTATACCCTGTTCTGGTATATTTGGAAGTAATGTCTGTGAGTGTGAAAGAAAAATACTGTCCCAACAAAATCTCGTAATTACAGCTGGAAGAGTAAAAACTGATGAACTAAACTGAATATATAGCAGTTTTGAAAGAGATCAAAAATATCAAAACATGTTTCAGGCTCAAAACTCTTCTTCAGCCAATAATAAAAACATTAATCATAGCAGCCAACTGACCCGATAATATCAGGACTGCCCCAATTTAGCAATCTGAGAAAAATGCGGCTATGTGGTCTTGTGGTTTGACACTCGCTTTAGGATTGGAAGGTCCTGGGTTCGAGTCTCGCTCAGCGCATAGTTGCGTCCTTGGAAAAGGCTCTTTATGCACGCATCTTCTCTCACCGTACTCAGGTGTAAAATGAGAACCTGGCTGTTAACAGCATTGTCTCTGTCGGAAACAATTGTAATATCGCCTAACAGGCATCATGTCTCGTTCTACATATTAAGTGTTGCTGTTGGTCAGGGACATCTTGTAAAGTGCTTTTAGCACAATTAGTGGATATAAAAGCTCACCTTTTTTTTTTTTATTTAATGTAAAGAGAGAAAAAAAATGGACTTTTTATGTGTATGGAAATGACCTTTGCATGTTCCAGAATTACGCTTTTTGACTAGCAAATTTTTAAAAAGGAACAAAAAAAAGTTATAAATCTAGTTTATGTTATATAATAGTCCAAACATACAAATGTTTTGGGTCATGATGGTATTGTAAGGTGTCCCGTTTTAACTCTTTGAAAAGCTGGCCGCTATGATTAATTCATCACTTAACTTTCAGACAGATGGCAGAAAAGTAAAAGTTTTTTGGCAAGTCTTGTTGATGAGTACGATCTCAAAATGTTGTATTAATATGGTTTTTATTGTTGTTGTTGTTGTTATTAGCTGATGAGATAATGGAATATGAAATGTGAAATATTTGGATGTAGGTACAATGTATAGATTAAAAGGAACTGAAAAAATATATTTATTATACATTGTACCCAACAAATCGGACCTTGTATATCAGTGCGGAGGTATTCCGCGATTTCGCGGAAAGTACGCGTTTTTGAAATCAGAGGAGGAACTTCTCACTTTTGAAAATGACAACAATTTCCCCAATCAATGTACTGATATTGAGCGTGAGAGATTAGACATGTGGTGGATCAAACAGGTGTATTGTCTCACTCTCCAGAAATTAGTTAGAGCCTGTCTGTCTATCAATAATAAATGTTACAGTAAATGACATAATCAGTCAGATGGTGAAAATACCCTGAGGTATTGCCAAGTTTAGTTAGAATTAGAAGGTCAGTTTTTATCCGAAATGAGTTCTTGTCATAAATGATTAAATAAACCCTTTTTGTACATCTTCAGGAAATATCAAAGCTTAATTTCACTTCTAATTATTTTTTACAGCTAGTCAAGTTGAAAAAGTATGAAATTTGAGAAAAGTTGCTGTATACCTTTCCAATACATCTGACCATAACTTCATGAAAAATCACCCGATTTACTTCAAATAAAGATTAAAATGCTCTGGTGGGCATATTCTTTCAGAAATGAAAAACATATGCAAATCTAAAATTTTCATCTTCCGACTGATTATGTCATGCCCTGACACAAACAGTTTATCATCGCTTTCTTGATCTAAAAAGGGGAGGTCATCAACGCAGTATAAAGGGGCTTAATGGCTATCATTCAAAATATTTTCCTCCCTTTTTTACTTTTTGTTATCATCAGCACTGATATATGAATCACTGATGGCCGTAGGTCTGCCAAATCAAAATTATAAAAGAGTAAGTTCAAAGAAAAGACATGTTGTCTGTCTTCTCTTAGTCTTATTACTATGTATGTGACCGTGACACATTATAATTATTATGTACATACAAAATTCATAAATGGATTTTAAACCATGTAAGTGATTACTGATTGATATTAATAACCCTGTTCGTTCTTCATTGATTGATAAATACACATTGACACTTTTGTGATGATCAATCTTCCCGTTATTTATCATCATCTTATGCAAATAGAGTGAGTAATCGACAATTCTGATGGATTTTTCAGCTTTCAATGAGGACTTGATTATTATTTATTATTATTGTTATTATTATTTATTATTATTATTATTATTATTATTATTATTATTATTATTAATTATTATTATTATTATTATTATTTATTGTTATTATTATCATTATTATTATTATTATTATTATTATTATTATTATTATCATTATTATTTTTAGTCAGTTCTTATTCGCTGTCATAAGATATTTGTTCCTGGCCCCTACTGTGTTACTGTCTTTTACTGTTGTACTTTTGATTTTGCTAAACTACTTAAAAATTTATAAAAACTCGAATTTTAAACTCCTGTTTATTGTAATAAATTAGTGTAATGATTTGTGTTAAGTTGAAGGTTGTGTGGAAAGGAGTTTTTAAAAAACGTGTGAACTATTTTAAATGTGCTGTGTGAACTATTTTAAATGTGCTGTGTGAACTATTTTAAATGTGCTGTGTGAACTATTTTAAATGTGCTGTGTGAACTATTTTAAATGTGCTGTGTGAACTATTTTAAATGTGCTGTGTGAACTATTTTAAATGTGCTGTGTGAACTATTTTAAATGTGCTGTGTGAACTATTTTAAATGTGCTGTGTGAACTATTTTAAATGTGCTGTGTGAACTATTTTAAATGTGCTGTGTGAACTATTTTAAATGTGCTGTGTGAACTATTTTAAATGTACTGATACACATGTATGTAGTGTAGTGACTGGAAATTCGTAGAACAGTCTTGTAATTTAACATTATGGCCAAAAATCCATTGCTCTTGTTCTATCTCTCCTACTTTATTTTGTAACTTTAGAATCGAAACTGTAGAGGAATTATAGATTTCCTATTTACAAGGTTTGCCTATGTTCCGTATATTTACAGAATTCAGTATATATTATAAACCCTCAGTACCTCCCTTAGTGGGCAGGGAGGTACTTGATGTGTCTTCTATACCCCTATTCATGTTTTCTAATTGCTTTCTGTCTTTGTCTTGGAATGAGATTACTTAGTTTTATCCTGACTCTGACCTGAGTCCTTGGCTGGGAGGAAAACAGTCGAATGTAGTTATAGTTTTGGGAGATGATATTTTTTTCCTTGTAAATCATCTCTCTGTTATGTATTATTAGATTTGTTGTTTTGAATTTATAATGTAAGCATTTGAGTGTATTCCTCGTAGTAGGGGCCTGTGTTCGTATCTGGATGAGACTTTTAGGTGATCTCAAACTAAGTATATATTGATGGTGTGCTCTTGGAATCTACACAATTTCTTATTTGTACCATTCCCCTTCGTCTTACCTTTTCTTGTGTGCTTTAATTGTAATTCTAGAACTTTTTACCATCCCATTTTCTTCCTTTTTACTGGCGCTGATATGACCTTGATGTGTTGCAAGAGCTGTAAAACCCTTATGCTGGGTGGGGTTCCTGACCTCCCATAGTGGGCAGGGGGTACGTACTGGGTCTTCTATCCCCTTATATCTGTTTTCCAACATGCTTTGTGTCTTTGTCTTGGAATGAGATTACTTGGTTTCGTCCTGGTCCTGGCCAGATGCCCTGGCTGAGAGGGAAACAGTCGAATGTATAGTTCGTTTTGGGAGATGATATAGATATTTTTTTCATTGTAAATCATCTCTCTGTTATGCACTGTATTAGGCTTTCTTTATGTTATATATGATTTGTAAAACATTTGAGTGTGTTCCTCTTAGCGGGGACCTTTGCTTGTGTCTGGATGAGACTTTTAGTGATCTCAAACTAAGTACTTTGAGAGAGTGCTTTTGGAATCTACACCTGTTTCTTATTTGAGCCAATTCCCCTTTGTCTTCCCTTTTCTTGGATGCTTTATTGTAATTCTAGAACTTTTTACCATCCCATTTTCTTCCTTTTTACTGGCGCTGATATGACCTTGATGTGTTGCAAGCGCCGTAAAACCCTTAAAAACAAAACAAAACCCTTATAAACAAAAACAAACAAACTTCCTTTTTACCAGCATCAAAATGACCTAAATTCAATCAGATTATTGTTGGTCACGACTACAGGTTGATATGGTCAAATTGTATTTATAAATTATAAACTCACATTTTTACGACGACTCCTTAACTTCTTTTTACTTCTACATGGATTCAAAGCAAGCATGTGATCTATACACTTTCTTTATTTACAAGGAAATAGTAAGAGATTTATTTTATTTTGTGGTATCAATTATTTTACAAAACTGTACTCGATAGATAGTGTATGATGAATGGTGCAGGCTTCTACTCCAGGTATGTCTTGGACATACAAGTGCCCGATCCACACTTTTTCTGCATAAAATCTATAGAAACATGCCAAACTGGGTGGGGTTCCTGACTTACTGTGTCTTCTATCCCCCTATATCTCTTTTCCAACTTGCGTTCCGTCTTTGTCTTGGAATGAGATTACTTGGTTTTGTCCTGGTCCTGGCTGAGAGGGAAACAGTCAAATGAAGTAAGTTGAGATGATATTCTTTTTCCTTGTAAATCATCTCTCTGTTATGTACTGTTATTTATTTTATTTTTTTAACATATGATTTGTAAACATTTGAGTGTATTCCTCTTTGTCGGGACCTGTCCTTGTGTCTGGACGAGACTTTTAGGTGATCTCAAACTTAGTACTTTGATAGTGTGCTCTTGGAGTCTACACCTGTTCCCCATTTGAACCAATTCCCCTTTGTCTGCCTTATTCTTGGATGCTTTTATTGTAATTCTAGAACTTTTTACTATCCCATTAGCTTCCTTTTTACTGGCGCTGATATGACCTTAATGTGTTGCAAGTGCTGTAAAACCCTTTAAAAAAATTAAAAAAAAAAAAACCTGCAAAAGTAAACATCGTGTTAGTTTGTGTATAGATTTTGTTGGAGAATTTTGTTACTTTCTACCTATACCAGCATTATTCTTTTTGTGTATTTACAGATATATACAATTTAATAGGATTTTATAGAGAGGAGATGTAGGTGTAGGGTTTTACTTTTACAATCAAGTTACATTGATACATTGCCCCACTCTGAAAAAAAAAAAAAACCGTATTTAAAATTTTGGCCAGGAAACTAGTCCTTCAAATATTGTTGCCAAGATAAAGACTCATTTTAATCCATCGATGTTTGAAAGACAGAACGGCATGGGGCAAACCAAGGAAGTCCTGGATAGGACATGTGGAGGCAACAACTGGCAAAAAGATAATTGATCACTCGGTAATGGCCCTTGAGCGTGAAAAAAATGGCATTCCATGACATTCAACCTCTGTAGGGAGACGGAACTTCAGGTAAGGTATTTGAAGGACGAGTTTTATGGCCAAATTTTTTTTTTAAATATATGGGTTGTTTTTTTGTTTTTTTTTCAGAGAACGGTAACAGAGTAATGATAAGGACACGTGTCATTGTAGATATAATAAGGACAAGTGTCATTGTAGATATAAGGGCACGTGTCATTGTAGATATAATAAGGACAAGTGTCATTGTAGATATAAGGGCAAGTGTCATTGTAGATCCCGTTACTGGTCTTCAAGAATGGCATAATTTACACCTACTGGGTGGGGATCCTGACCTCCCATCGTGGGCAGGGAGGTACATGCTGCGTCTTCTATCCCCTATATATGTTTTCCAACTTGCTTTCTGTCTTTGTCTTGGAATGAGATTACTTGGTTTTGACCAGGCATTGGGCGGATACCCTAGCTGGGAGGGAAGCAGTCAAATGTATAGTTAGTTTTGGGAGATGATATTTTTTTTCCTTGTAAATCATCTCTCTGTTATGTACTGTTATTATTATTTTTTTTTTTTTACATATGATTTGTAAGCAATAGAGTGTATGCCTCTTAGTGGGATCTTGTGCTCGTGTCTGGGTGAGACTTTAAGGTGATCTCAAACTTAAGTAAACTGATGGTGTGTTCTTGAAATCTACATCTGTTCCCAATTAAAACCACTCCCCTTTGTCTTACTTTTTCCTCAAGTCCTTTTAAGTGTACATCTAGAATGTTTTTACTATCCAATTTTCTTCCTTTTTACTGGCGCTGATGTGACCCAAATGTGTTGCAAGCGCCGTTTAGCCCTTAAAACAAACAATTTACACGTATATCCTTGCTGAGAAAGGAAAGATAATTTACTTTATCTTTTATTATCATATACATTTTATCATGTCATAATAATATATTATATGTTTTATGTTGTAAATATCTATACCATCTAAATAATATATATGTATATATCAGACTGTTATTGATAGAATGTGTTATATCGATTTTATAGAATGTAAACAAAACCAGTTTGATTTTAATAATTTTATTTCATTTTGCAATTTTAAATCTTATACATATTGTATATATATATATACATGCACAAATGAGAAAGAAGTTAAATTGAAGGTACTCCCATAGTGGACAGGGAGGCATTTACTGTGTCTTCTATCCGCCTATACCTCTTTTCCAATTGCTTTCTGTCTTTGTCTTGGAATAAGATTACTTACTTAGTCTTGTCCTGGCCGTTATGGAAACAGTCAAATGTACAGTTAGTTTTGGGAGATGATATTTTTTTCCTTGTAAATCATCTCATCATGTATGATTTGTAAACACTTGAGTGTGTTCCTCTTGGGGGGGACCTGTGCTTGTGTCTGGATGAGACATGGGTGATCTCAAACTAGGAACTTTGATAGTGTGCTCTTGGAATCTACATTTGTTTCCTATTTGAACCAATTCCCCT
The DNA here is from genome assembly GCF_034508935.2 of Berghia stephanieae. NCBI lineage: Eukaryota > Metazoa > Mollusca > Gastropoda > Nudibranchia > Aeolidiidae > Berghia > Berghia stephanieae. The sequence continues at coordinate 133,502,999 of NC_088360.1, read as the reverse complement.
TTGTCTTATTTATTTTGGGTGCTTTAATTGTAATTCTAGAAATTTTTACTAACCCAATTTCTTCCTTTTTTTACTGCCGCTGATATGACCTTAATGTGTTGCAGCTGGGTGGGGATCCTGACCTCCAATAGCGGGCAGGGAGGTACATACTGTGTCTTCTATCCCCTTATATCTGTTTTCCAACATGCTTTCTGTCTTTGTCTTGGTGTGAGATTGCTCGGTTTTGTCCCGACCCTGGCCGGAGTCCTAGCTGGGAGGGAAACTGTCAAATGCATAATTATTGTTTTAGGAGATGATATTTTTTTCCTTGTAATTGTAAATCATCTCTCTGTTATGTATTATTTTTATTTTGAATGTATAATGTAAGCATTTGAGTGTATTCCTCTTTGGTGGGATTTGTGCTTGTGTCTGGATGAGACTTGTCGGTGATTTCAAACTAAGTACATTGGTGGTATGCTCTTGAAATCTACATCTGATCCCTATTTGTTCTCAGTTCCCCTTTGTCTTACTTTTTCTTGGGTGCTTTAATTGTAATTCTATAACTTTTTACTATCCCATTTTCTTCCTTTTTACTGGCGCTGATATAACCTAAATGTGTTGCAAGCGCCTTAAAACCCTTAAAAACAAAACAAAAACAATGTGTTGCAGGCACAGTAAAACCCTTAAAAACAAAATAAAAACAATGTGTTGCAGGCACAGTAAAACCCTTAAAAACAAAACAAAAACAATGTGTTGCAAGCGCCGTAAAACCCTTAAAAACAAACAAAAACAATGTGTTGCAGGCACAGTAAAACCCTTAAAAACAAACAAAAACAATGTGTTGCAGGCACAGTAAAACCCTTAAAAACAAACAAAAACAATGTGTTGCAGGCACAGTAAAACCCTTAAAAACAAAACAAAAACAATGTGTTGCAGGCACAGTAAAACCCTTAAAAACAAAAACAAAACAATGTGTTGCAAGCGCCGTAAAACCCTTAAAAACAAAAACAAAACAATGTGTTGCAAGCGCCGTAAAACCCTTAAAAACAAAAACAAAACAATGTGTTGCAGGCACAGTAAAACCCTTAAGAACAAACAAAACAAAATGAAGATGGGAATTACTCGTTTTTGATGATCATCATGAATATCTTCCATTTCTTTGGATGATATCGTAACTATATCTGGTTTGGCCATGTCCCTGTTGGGATCTTTCCTTGAGAGGCAGACAGTTGTAGGTCATCTCATCTCGCTGGGTGGGGGTCTTCTGACCTCCCATGGCCGGGTGGAGGTCACTTGCTGAGTCCTCTATTCTCCTTAGTTTTCCAAACTGCTTTTTGTCTGTCCAAAATTTTCGACGTTTCCTCTCAATTCGGAATATGCGGTTATGTGGCCTTGTGGTATGACACTCACTTTTGGATCAGAAGGTCCTGAGTCCGAGCCTTGCTCCTTGGAAAAGGTTCTTTCCTCACATTCTCTCACTGTACTCAGGTGTAAATTAAGTACCTGGCTGTTAACAGCTGTCTTTGTCGGGAAAAAATTGTAATGTCGCCTAACAGGCTCCATGTCTCGTTCTATATGTTACGTGTTGCTGTTGGTCAGTATGTAAAGCACTTTGAGGACATTTAGTGGATATTGCGCTATATAAAAGCTCCCTTTTTTTTTCAATTTTCAAAAAATCCTCAGAAACTCTGAACTACTATTGAAAATCGTTTTAATCCAGGTTGTTGAATTCTATTAAAACCAGTTTTAAAATGCGACTATTTCGTTATGTAAATAAGTATCGAAGCGACCTCCCATAGTGGGCAGGAAGGTAGATACTTGCTGTGTCTTCTATCCACCTGTAACTGTTTTTCAATTGCTTTCTCTGGGTGGGGATCCTGACCTCCCATAGTGGGCAGGAAGGTAGGTACTTGCTGTGTCTTCTATCCACCTGTAACTGTTTTCCAATTGCTTTCTCTGGGTGGGGATCCTGACCTCCCATAGTGGGCAGGAAGGTAGGTACTTGCTGTGTCTTCTATCCACCTGTAACTGTTTTCCAATTGCTTTCTCTGGGTGGGGATCCTGACCTCCCATAGTGGGCAGGAAGGTAGGTACTTGCTGTGTCTTCTATCCACCTGTAACTGTTTTCCAATTGCTTTCTCTGGGTGGGGATCCTGACCTCCCATAGTGGGCAGGAAGGTAGGTACTTGCTGTGTCTTCTATCCACCTGTAACTGTTTTCCAATTGCTTTCTCTGGGTGGGGATCCTGACCTCCCATAGTGGGCAGGAAGGTAGATACTTGCTGTGTCTTCTATCCACCTGTAACTGTTTTTCAATTGCTTTCTGCTCTTTGTCTTGGGATGAGATAATTACTAAGTTTTGTCCTGACCCTGGCCAGAATCCTTGGCTGGGAGGGAAACAGTCAAATGTATAGTTTTAGTTTTGGGAGATATTTTTTTTCTTTGTAAATCATCTCTCTTTTATGTACGTACTGTTATTTTTTTTATTTTTAAAACATTTGTAGACATTTGAGTGTGTATCCTCTTTGTGGGATCTTGTGCTGCTGTCTGGATGAGACTTTATTTGTAGACATTTGAGTGTGTATCCTCTTTGTGGGATCTTGTGCTGCTGTCTGGATGAGACTTTTACTTTTAGATGATCTCAAACTAAGTACATTGATGGTGTGCTCTTGGAATCTACATCTGTTCCCTATTTGAACCAATTTCACCTTTGTCTTACTTTTCATCAAGTCCTTTTAATTGTATATCTAGAATGTTTTTACTATCCAGTTATTTTTTCCTTTTTACTAGCGCTGATATGACCTAAACGTGTCGGAAGCGCCGTGAAACCCTTAAAAAACAAACACCAATAACAAGTCTGGGAGTGTTTTAGAGCTGTTTTCTACTCCGTTGTTAATGTAAATAATGCAAATGAAGATTGTAAAGTTTTATTCTTGATTTCATTCGTTTATTCATGGTTTGGAAGTTGTGAATTTTTTATGTTTTATCTCCATTCATACTGCATATATTTTACGTATAAATATATATTACCTCTTCACAATAAATTTGTTGTGTATCTACTTCAATATATATCTAGTCTTCTTTATTTTGTTGTCATCATCGTCGTCGGAGTCATCATCATCATCTGGGTGGGGTTCCCTACCTCCACAGTGGGCAGGGAGGTACATACCATGTCTTCTATCCCCTTATATCTGTTTTCCAACATGCTTTTCTGTCTTTGTCTTGGTATGAGATTGCTTGGTTTTGTCCCGACCCTGGCCGGAGTCCTTGGCTGGGAGGGAAACAGTCAAATGCGTAGTTATTGTTTTGGGAGATTATATTTTTTTCCTTGTAAATCATCTGTTATGTATTATTAAATTTGTTATTTTAAATGTATAATGAAATGTAAGCATTTGAGTGTATTCCTCTTTGTTGGATCTTGTGCTTGTGTCTGGGTGAGACTTACAGGTGATATCAAACTAAGTACTTTGATGGTATGCTCTTGGAATCTACATCTGATTCCTTTTTCTTCCCAGTTCCCCTATGTCTTACTTTTTCTTGGGTGCCTTAATTGTAATTCTAGAACTTTTTACTATCCCATTTTCTTCCTTTTTACTGGCGCTGATATAACCTAAATGTGTTGCAAGCGCCGTAAAACCCTTAAAAAAAAACAAACAACAAAAAACATCATCATCATCATTTTCTATATCATTATCATCATTATTTATGTATTCATATAAATATTATATTTTTTTTGCCTTGGGACAATTTATTTAATAATGTATACTTTTTGCTTTTGATGAAAACTCAGCATAGGTCTTTCGATATCACTTGTTAGGCTGCACTGGGAGGAGCTCTCTCTCTCTCTCTCTCTCTCTCTCTCTCTCTCTCTCTCTCTCTCTCTCTCTCTCTCTCTCTCTCTCTCTCTCTCTCTCTCCTCTCTCTCTCTTCTCTGTCTCTGTCTCTCTCTCTCTCTCTCTCTCTCTCTCTCTCTCTCTCTCTCTCTCTCTCTCTCTCTCTCTCTTTCTCTCTTTCTTTCTTTCTTTCTATCTCCCTCTCTTTCTCTCCTTTTCACTATCTATCTACCCATCCATCTATCTATCTATCTCTTTCTCTCTCCATCTTCCTCTCTCCCTCTCTCTCTCTCTCTCTCTCTCTCTCTCTCTCTCTCTCTCTCTCTCTCTCTCCCTTTCTTTCTATCTCCCTCTCTTTCTCTCCTTTTCACTATCTATCTACCCATCCATCTATCTATCTATCTGTCTATCTCTTTCTCTCTCCATCTTCCTCTCCCTCTCTGTCTCTCTCTGTCTCTATCTTCTCTCTCTCTTTCTCTCTCGCTCTCTCTCTCTCTCTCTTCTATATCCCTCTCTTTCTCTCCTTTTCACTATCTATCTACCCATCCATCTATATATCTATCTATCTATCTCTTTCTCTCTCCATCTTCCTCTCCCTCTCTGTCTCTCTCTCTATCTCTCTCTTTCTTTCGCTCTCTCTCTCTCTCTCTCTCTCTCTCTCTCTCTCTCTCTCTCTCTCTCTCTCTCTCTCTCTCTCTCTCTCTCTCTCTCTCTCTTGCTGTCTCTTCTATTTCCTTTTCCCTTTCCATGTTACTTTGTTTTTGTCCTGGAACAGAATTGGTTTTTGATTTGGGACTGTCGTCTGACGAGAAACAGTTTTGGGTGAAAGGGACTCATGAATGATGCATTGTACGCACATCAAGAGGATTGGATTTGAACTCCGCTGTTGGCGTTATCTCTTTTTTTTTTTCGACACAGAAGCTTAGCCCCAATAGCTCAGTTGGTAGTAGTAATAGTAGTAGTAGTAGTAGTTGTTGTTGTTGTTGTAGTAGTGGTAGAAGTTGTAGTAGTAGTAGTAGTAGTAGTAGTAGTAGTGGTTGCAGTATCAGTGGTATTGGTGTTATTATTATTAGTAGTAGTCGTAGTAGTAGTAGTGGTTGTAGTTGTAGTAGTAGTAGTAGTAGTAGTAGTAGTAGTAGTAGTAGTAGTAGTGGTAGTAGTAGTAGTGGTTGTAGTAGTAGTAGTAGTAGTAGTAGTAGTAGTAGTAGTAGTAGTAGTAGTAGTAGTGGTAGTAGTAGTAGTAGTAGTTGTTGTTGTAGTAGTAGTGGTAGTTGTGGTAGTAGTAATAGTCGTAGTAGTAGTGGTGGTGGTAGTAGTAGTAGTGGTTGCAGTATCAGTGGTATTGGTGTTATTATTATTATTATTATTAGTAGTAGTAGTTGTAGTAGTAGTAGTAGTAGTAGTTGTTGTTGTTGTTGTTGTAGTAGTGGTAGTTGTAGTAGCAGTAGTAGCTCGTATAGTTATAAAGGACAAAGCCCTGGGACCATATTATAACACCGGTCCTTAAGTCACTACACTGGCTTCTTATAGAGAAAAGAATAATATACAAAATCGCATGTTTTGCTTACAATTACCTTCGCCATACATCACCCAAATACCTTGAATGCCTTGTTAGGGAATATAAGTCAACTTGATCTCTGCGATACCCCATTTCTTCGCAAATTAATGGAAAAAATATCCCAAGAACAAAGTTTGCTGAGCGTGGTTCGTATGGCATTCGTTACCAGCTAAAACCCGACTTAGTAATTTGCCTCCATAAATCTCTGCTTTGTGCAAGTCCTAGCTTTTGAATGGCATACGTGTTAATGTTAAGGTGCTGAGCCAATTGAATGTTTCCTTGTGTTGTTGAAATCAGTTCTTGTGTTGTTGTCTAAAGATTTTGGATATATTTTGAGATCTTGATTCAATGTTGTTGGAGGTGAAGTTGATGTACGCCCTCTGTATTTGGTTCCTTGTATGAAGTTATTATCCATCGATTTTGTTCTGGATTTGTTCTTAATTGAGCTTTTATATCTTGCAATATCCACTAAACGTGCTCAAAGCGCTTTACAAAGGGTCCCCTAACCAACAGCAACTCGTAACATGTAGAACGAGACAACGCTTTTAACGGCTATGTATCATTTTACACATGAATACGGTGATAGAATAGTGTGAGTAAAAAGCCTTTTCCAAGGACTCAACTATGCGCCGAGCGAGGTTCGAACCCAGGACCTTCCGATCCGAAAGCGAGTATCATTACCACAAGACCACATAACCGCACAAACGTTTTCATCTCGTGAGGGCACTTGTACTGAATAAATATGGAATAGACTTGCATCAGGACCAAACAACAGACCGCCTTGGAGAGAAAAATTTCCGTTTGGATTATGAAACGGACAATAACATCAAATCCTGGTTTACAGGGGAGGTAACATATTATTACCAGTGCATATTGCTTTAATTTCTTGGTTACCTCCCATAACATACACAAAATTATTGACAGCGGATTTCTTTTTTTTTTTTTTCATTTTATTCTTGTGCTCGTTGTTGTTGTTATTGCTGTTGTCGTTGTTGCTTTTGCTGTTGTTGTTCTTGGTATTTTTTGTTATTGTTTTTATTACATATAGTCAAGGTACTCAAGGGACTGGATAAGGCTGAAACCGCATTCAGTCCATAGTAAAAATTATTAAAAAAAAAAAGCAAGAAAAGACAAGATTATTTGCAGAAAGTTGTTTTTATTTTTAAATTAAAATATTCAATATGATAAGAGTTCATAATCATTTTCTGGTGTAACAAGTCAGTGTCTATACATCATCATGAAAAGATTAAATAAAACATGTCGTAGTCGTGTGGATTGCCTCGTGAAAGGACAAACATAACACACGAAATGGCATAAAACACAATAGAATATGTTTTATATCGTGTGTAACACAGAAATAGGAACATTTTATAAATAACATTCGCTTCCTTAATCTAAACTCACTTATAACTTTTCATCGTATATATCGTATCGTTAAAGAGCTATTAGGCTTTAAAAACGTTTAATGGTATCTATGTGTTATTTTCTTCCGCTGTTTTCTGACTTTGGCTGTAAACTGAGTGCATTCAATTTCCTCACCAGTTCGTGAATAACCAGTGTGTCATCGACGCTATACACATTTCTGTAATTTATGGACAAGGACACGAAACATACCTGCAAACAAAACTACGTGTAACCTTAAACGTTTATATTATTATTCAAATATTTATTTAGTGAGAATTGATCATCCAAAGGTGTTCTTTAAACAATAACAAAGAAAACTCCGTGTATTGTTTCACTTTGTTGGCAGGAAACTGTAAGAAATTTTTATTCCGAGATAAAACGTTCGCGGTCGATCCTGTACGGTTCGACAACTAAAAACGAGGGAGTTGCACTCACTTTGCTTTGATAAAACACAAGAGACCGACTAAGAGGAAAGGTCAAATGGAGGGCAAGTGGAAAATGAATGCACTCAGTTTTCAGCCTCACACATAATTATGATTTTGTTGTTGTTTTTTCGGCCAGAAAACTTTGGCTGCAGATACTAATCGTTTCCAATGACCACCAACTGGCCAAAATCAGGAATGAGATTCATCGGGATCTTGAGGGTCATTCTAATACTCTTCAAGTCATAACGTCACTTCCTTCCTAATGACGCATGGTAACTTAGTAACACTGGCTCTAAACTATCGGAACAATGGCGGACGCCCGTACGAAATATTTCCCCGGCGAGCATAAAAGCGTATCCAGAGGAATAAAAACATAAATTTGATCATGTTTTGACTTTTACACATTCTGATCAATAGGCATATATGAAAAGTTCTAGCCAGCATGAAGAATAACAAGTAATGATTTTCTTTGTTTAGAACCAAGATGGCCGCCGTTGCCGGGCGGCGTGACATCAGACTACTGAATTCAATTGAGAAATATTTGTAGACTGACTTAACTTGACTTAGATGCCTTTCGCGTCTCGACCGAAAGATCGGGTCGCCTTGGCTGTTTCCAGTATTTCCTGTGTGAGGTGTCTCCAATATTGCCGGTCCTCTGCTAGGGTTCTCAGATTTTCAAGGTCCCCTGCCGTTATGAGACTAATGCTTTGTCCAAGTTTTGTGAGGTTTTTGTTTAGGATCACAGGGAGTGTTGTGATCGGTCTTCCTCTGAAAAGGTTCCCGTGTTTTTGGAAGTATCCCGACATGGCTTGGTTTGCTGGTATGTTTTTGTCCCTGCGTAGTATGTGACCGAAAAGTTGCCATCGTTGTTGTAAAATGTCAAGGGAGATTGGTCTTTCTTTTGTGATCTTATAGAGTGATTCATTTGAGATCTTTTTGGGGTATTTGATGTCCAGTACCCTTCTTAGCTGTGTGCGATGGAAGGCATCCAGATGTTCTTCTTCGGATTTTGTCAACGCCCAAGTGCCGCAGTTATACAGAAGTACCGGTTTTACAAGAGCATGGTACAGTTTCAGTTTGGTTTTTCTCTTTATTTTGTCACCTCTAATCCATACATTGGTGAGTTTACTGAGTGCGGCGTTTGATAGCTGTTTTCTTCTTTGTACATCCTCGGTGTCTCCAATTAGTGAGCCGACTTTCTTTGTTCTTTTCCATTCCTCTTTGTTCCTCGATATTGTTGTAAATTCGGTTTTATTGGCATTGACTTGGAGGTTATATTTCATGAGGGTATTTTGTATGATGTCTATATTTGCTGGTGTTGATCCAATAAAATCGACATCATCTGCATAGGCGATTTCTCTAGGGATTGCATTCTCAATATGAGTCGTTGGTTTTGGAATGACTTTTCGAACTTCTTTCAGAGCGTGTTCTAAGTATATTGTGAACAGAATCGGGCTCAGACTATCTCCTTGGGGGGTCCCGATGTTACTTTCGAACTGCGTCTGTTTTGTGGCCCCGTATATCCTTGGTTGTATCTTTGTGTTGCTGAGGAGAAATCGGATTATTCGGAGCTCGTCTTCGTCTACTATTTCTGTTAATATCTCCAAAAGTTTTCCTCTGTCGATCGTATCAAAGGCTGCGGAAATATCGATTCCGGTTATTGTTATGGATATGTTTTCTTTGAGTGCCTTTGCTGCCAACCATTTATGTGTCCATACAACGTCCGATGTGCTTCGGTCTTGGCGAAACCCGCTTTGGCTATGTGATAGATAATTTTCTATTTTCGGTCTAATTCTGTTGAGGACAATAGTTGACAGTGTTTTCTTATGGTATTCAGTAATGTTATTGGGCGCAGGTTGTTTACGGGTCCTTTCGTTTTTCCTGGTTTTTGTATTGTAATTAGGACACCGCTGTTTATGTCCCAGTCTTTGTGTGTTGAGAATGTTTTGTTCATTATGTTTGCAATGCTCAGATCCAGGGAGAGGGTACCGCATTTCAGCAATTCAGCGGGAATTTCATCTTCGCCTGGGGATCTGTTATTGTTTAGGCACTTTATGCTATTTCTAACTTCAGTTGTTGTGATGCGGTTGTTTAGGTCTCTAGGGTTTCCTGAGAAGGGCGATATTTGTGAGACTTGTTTGTGAAATTTCTGCTGGAAGTGGTCAGTTACAATGTCAAGGATATCGTTGGGATTTGTTGTCTGTTTGCCAAATTTATCCTGTAGTTTTGGGTTCTCGAATGGTTTTCGGTTCAGAGATTTCGTCGCTTTGAACATAGACGATGCGTTATTTTTGGACTTTTCTATGTCTTCCACTTTTTTGTCTAATTCCTCGTTTCTGTGTTTTATTGTAAGTGATCGAATTGAATGCAGTATTGTGTTTCGTTCCGTTTTCAGGTTTATTATTTCTTCCGAGTCTTTCGTGTTTTGTATCCTGATCCTAAGTTCTTTTTGTTGCCGCGATAGTTCGTTAATAGCGATGTTAAGGCGTTCGATTTGGTTTGTTCTTAGTTGTATTAATAGAGCCTGCACTTTCTTCCCCCGCATATTTCATTGCCGCTTGCGTCTCTTTCCATTCATTGTTTGGATTACTGTTTTGCTTTATTTTCCATAGACTTGAGTTAAGTTCATATTGGTAATGAATGCGACATTCTCGCTCATTTACTATTTTTGCCGTGTTTATTTTGACTGCCGTTTTACCTTTCTGTCTTCGTTGTCTGTACACATTTATGTTGAAATTCGTTTTTACAAGTTTGTGATCGGATGTTAGCAGTGTACCACCGTATGATCGCGAGTTGGTTGAGTAGTGTTTATGGCGGTGTCGACATATGATATAGTCTATTTGGTTGTGTATTGTTATCATTTTGTCTTGGGTTTGGTCTTTCCTTTGTCCTACCCATGTTGTCTGGTGTCTTGATGGGTGGTTGAAAGCACTGTTTGTTATGAAAAGTTTTCTCTGTTCACAGAACTGGACTAATTTTTCTCCGTTATCGTTACGTTTTCCTTTTGAGTATGATCCTAAACATAGTGTGTCACTGTCGAGACGTTTTCCTACTTTGGCATTAAAATCTCCAGCAATTATTAATATTGATTTGTTTCCTATTTTGTTCAGTGTATCGTCTAGGTCTTTGTAAAATTTATCAGTTTCCTCTGGGTATTGTTTTGCGCGTTGACTTGTTGGTGCGTAAACATTTACGATTGAGATAGTGAACGTCTTCTTACCGTGATCGTCTTTGTTATCGTTATTCTGGTTCCTTGAATTGATCTTACACTTAAGCTCAAGAACACATATTCTGTCCGAAACATTCCATTCGTCACTAGTCAAATCCCTGCAGTTTTTGTTTATGAGAAATCCACATCCATAGTGAGGTGAACTGGAAGCAAAGCACAGCAGTCTGTGACCATTTATTGTTTGGTCGACGCCATCTTGGATCTTCGTCTCTTGTAAACACAACACATCGATTTTATAACTTTCTAAATCTTGACACAGTTGTTCCTTTCGAATGTTACTTTTAATAGATCTTAAGTTAAAAGTTCCAATATTAAGATTAGTCCACATCAGGTATTTGTAGTAAATCTGAAAAAAAAAATATGTACTTTGTCGGAGCAGAGCATTATTGAAGAACTCATACTACCGCCGTAGAGACTGCGGTCTGCTGAGTCACACCGTAGCCATCGTTATAGCCTAACGCTAAAACCCATTAAGATTCATATTTAAATTTGACGTCATTTTTAGGTTTGTGGACCGCCCAGTCAGTTGTCTTTAATAGTGTTCTAGGAAACAAATGATCCCATTGGTTGAATTGTTGAATGCAACTCACGATTTGTTTTCTTTTGTGGCCAAAAGACTTCGTCGGTGCCCTCAACAAGACTGATGAGACCAAAATCACACAGGGCCCAAACCATCGCTTCTTGCGACGGAAAGATGCTCACTATACAACGCTAGCGGCTCTGCGACTGAAGCCTTCTCTCGAAATAAAGCCAAAAGAAGTATTTCCTGTTATTATGAAAAAAAAGGCAATATTTATTTTACATTTATTCTCATTTTCAAACAACAGAGATTACTCATACAGCCATTGGATTTCACACTCTCACAACTGCGGTTATCTTTCTCTTAGGCTTAATATATCACATTATATGACGTAATCAAATTTCTCCTAGGTTCAAACGGTATAGCGTTTAAACTTAAGAGAGCTGATAAACCAGTCGTGATAAATAATAGAATAAAACGTTTAAATGACGTATAAAAAATAATGATGGCTATTTTATACTATATACAAGGTTAGTTATTCATTCGTGTTATATTATATACACTTCACATTAGTAGACACTTCTTTGAGTGTCTATGCACCGTGTTTTAACAAGAACATGTACATACATTTAGTTCAAAAAGCTATTTAACAACTCATCTATTCGTCACCTCTCAGAAATTACCACAGAAATAAACAAATGAATGTAAGAGTTTTATGAATGATTGATTTTGTACTACAATCGAGCACGGTCTCCTTGAACACGGTTACCCAGAACACATTCCAATGTCCCGAAATAATTAGGTTCGAGGTATTCGTGCCCGAGTGTATACTAATGAATAGGCCAGTTATATGTTTAATGTGAATTGTTTGTTCAACCAGATTAAAGAGAGATTATCTTACAATTGCGTAATTATAAGGGAATTGCATGATCATTGCATTCAGTCTTAACACGTGATGAAAATAAACGCCACCCTCATGATTTAATGAATACGCAATGGATTTCGTTTTCTGGCGTACCAAACGACGGATCATTTCAGAATTTCTCAACTAACTGTAGTTGAGCCTCAAAATCCAAAGAAATGTGTATCTTTTTTTGTTGGATTAGAATTCAATGATGACCCCTTCAAGGTTTAAAGCTTGTAATTATGAATCGAGAAAGAGATGAAATGTTTAAAGTACGAGAACCTTCGGAGAAAAGCCGGTGGTGCTTGTTCCTACTTTCACTTTATGCCCAACCAATCAAAATGCTATAAATATTGCGATTTTAGTTCAAGATTCTCATTGGTTGGATAAAAACGATAATAGAACAAACAAACAAACAAAAAACAACAAAAAAACCCAATGGTTTAAAAAAATTAAAGTATTATCATCACCTCAATATGAAAATACAATAACTAACATTATGGCCGGCGTTCATTGTTGTGGACAGAGAGAAAAAGAATGATCAAAATTGAATGGATTACTCAATAGGCCAACACCTCACTTTGACAGAACCATGACAGATCATAGAACTTGTAAACACGAAGTTTCAGTCTTGTCAATATCACTACCAAAAAAAACATATCAAACTAAGAATAACGACTGACGATTCAACACTTAATGTAATGGTTAATATGGCTTTATTGATCATTTAAATCACATGCGGGCAATTTATTTGTGATAGCACAATAGCCACTCGTAGATCTATAAGATGCATATTATTCAACTAAAATCATGTCACGTATTTAGACCAGAAAACAAAGAAAGAATTCAGACCGCAGCAACATTTCAAGTATTTTGCATTTATGATTGTTTGCTTTTGTTTTTAAGGGTTTTACGGCGCTTGCAACACATTTAGGTTATATCAGCGCCAGTAAAAAGGAAGAAAATGGGATAGTAAAAAGTTCTAGAATTACAATAAAGCATCCAAGAAAAGGGAAGACAAAGGGGAATTGGTTCAATAGGGAACAGATGTAGATTCCAAGAGCACACCGCCAAAGTATTTAGTTTGACATCACCTAAAAGTCTCATCCAGACACAAGCACAGGTCCCAACTAAGAGGAATACACTCAAATGTTTACCAATCATATAATATAATATGCAAACTAAACATAATACAATGCATAACAGAGAGATGATTTACAAGGAAAAAAATATCATCTCCCAAAACAATAACTATGCATTTGACTGTTTCCCTCCCAGCTAGAACTCTGGCCAGGCCAGGACAAAACCAAGTAATCTCATTCCAAGACAAAGACAGACAGCATGTTGGAAAACAGATATAAGGGGATAGAAGACACAGTATGTACCTCCCTGCCCACTATGGGAGGTCAGGATCCCCACCCAGGCATTTATGATTAATTGACTGCGGGCATACTTTCTCAGCCCTTTCATACATTTGGTTTGTATAAAATAAAACATTTCATATTTTTTTCATGGCACACTCATTAAGACTATCTGACTTTTTCAAATGACCAGCTCTGATTTGTTACATACTTTTTATCTCAACGACACTTATCAATATTATAAAGTAAATTCCAAATCTTATAGATTCAATGTGTGCAATGTTCTCTCCCCCCCCCCCCCCCCCCCTTTTTTTTTTTTTTTTTTTAAATTTTTTTTTATTCCCCACCCCAAAGTCCGAAAAATAAAACATTCTTTTTCAAACCACGAAATAAACATTAGTCATTACAAACAAAAACCATTCACGTGACGAAGCTGTTCACCCAATCACTAAACTGTTCTTTGTTTCCAGTTCAGGAGAGTTCACTCTAACTCGAATCTAAGAAGACCCCAAATCATTGCATGACTCAAAAATTGTCTTCTTACTAAACAACAATGTCAAGGTCGTACAAAAAGATATCCCGGTGTCTCCACTGGGATGGTGACCTGCAAGATTTCCAAATCTGAGATGCAAACCCTTAATCGCGTCTGAGTCTCAGTAGCACATGTTTCTTTCTTTTCTTTGTTAGCCTAAAGCACTTACAGCATTTCAAAAAAACATTATGTATGTCACTGGACAAAGAAGCATAATGTCTGAACTATAAATACCTCATCAGTTTAGAAGCCATAGGAAAAGTAAATCAAGAGAAACATTCAAATAGTAAACAGAAATAAGATCTGATTCGCAAAAGCAACTAGACGTGTGTCGAGTCTCAAAACAACCCAAGTCAGTCTGTAGAACTTTTTTAAGGGTTTTACGGCGCTTGCAACACATTAAGGTCATATCAGCGCCAGTAAAAAGGAAGAAAATGGGATAGTAAAAAGTTCTAGAATTACAATTAAAGCACAAAAGAAAAGGTGAGACAAAGGGGAATTGGTTCAAATAGGGAACAGATGTAGTAACCAAGAGCACACCGTCAAAGTACTTGGTTTAAGATCACCCAAATGTCTCATCCAGACACAAGCACAGGTCGCAACTAAGAGGAATGCACTCAAATGTTTACAAATCATATAATACAATATGTAAACTAAACAGAATACAATGCATAACAGAGAGATGATGTACAAGGAAAAAAATATCATCACCCAAAACTATAACTATACATTTGACTGTTTCCCTCCCAGCCAAGGAACTCCAGCCAGGGTCAGGACAAAATTAAGTAATCTCATTCCAAGACAACGACAGGAAACAATTGGAAAAAGGGTATGGGGGGATAGAAGACACAGCATGTACCTCCCTGCACACTATGGGAGAGTCTGTAGAACTCGGTCCAAGATATTTTAACCAAGGAACATCCATAGATTTTGTCACCCGTGTATTTGGAATATACTAAGGTAATCCGTAAAAAAAAAAAAAAAAAAGATCTGGTGTCAACAGGAATCAAACATGCTGTCCAAAAATGAGCACATTGTGAGTTAATAATCTAGCTCAAGGAATACACGGATGTGCTTGAAGCAGAGCTTGAACCTGAAACCTCTTAGGTATAATATATGAACAACATTAACATTAAATATCACTGGGAGATGAATTGCAAGATAAAAACCAATTATCTCTAAAGTAAGGATAATGCCTTTTCGTAAGCAGTGGACAATTTCCCGACAAAGACAGAGTTGCTTTAAACTGGGAGGATCTCCAAAATCAACAACCATCTCATAGAACACCAGGAAAAGTCCAAGACCGTAGATATCTGGCTGATACCTTCCAGGACAAAAACAGAAAGCCACAATGGTGGGGACAACAGTCACAACAGGATAGTAGAAGAGACAACAAGAGTTCCCACGTCTTGAACTGCTCACCGACCCAGGCCCAAACATTTACAAAGAATAAAAAGGATTTACAATAGAATAAATTATATATTACATTTCAAGATTCTTAGAACACAACCTTTGTCTTTATAAAGATACACTTAGGACGATGTGTTCCTATTTGCAGGTCTGATAACCTGAATTATTATGTGCTCATTGTTGAAATGGGAATACTTTCAATCAACGTAAAACATAATCCATTACAACAATGTTAAAACGTGCCCATAATTGTGTTTAGTTATCAGACCTGCATATATGTACACGATAACTTTGGATAACGAAAGGGAGATGAGGTATTTGTAACCATTATTATTTTATTCAGCGTCTCAAAGATTTATTTTGTTCAAGAATATTTGCATTTCTCAAACTACAAGTTCAAATATCAGCCCTGTCCGATCACGTTTGTTTGAAAGGTGCCTGACACGACAAAGCCAGAAAGAAAAATAAAAGAAACAAAACATCCCCCAAAAAAAATCAGTTTTCCTCGATTGGGGATCGAACCTCAGACCTCCTGATTATTGATAGCACATCTGACCGGTAACCAATAGGTCTGAGGTTGTATTTTCTTTCTTACTTTGTTTGCTACCTTTCATACACATTTGTTCAGTTCTTTACCTTACATTGGTGCCTGCTTCCTTATTTATCTATTTGATATTTTCAAAAAGAGCAAATACAAACATATTAATCAGGAGAAATGTTATTGGTTATGGCATGAAATCTAAGATAAAATATTAAATTACGAAGAAAAAAAAAACGTAACAAACTCACATTTCGTGTCAGTGAAAATAATAATAAGAAAAAAAAACGACTTACAAAAAAAGAGTCGAGTTTATTTCTTTAGGTCTTTATTAAATATCATATTTACATATAAATATTAAAATTGAAATATATATATATATCTCATTTATTCATTCATTCATTTACTTATCTGTCCCACCTCTCTCCTTTTACATCACCCCGCCCCCCCCCTCTCTCTCTCTCTCTCTCTCTCTCTCTCTCTCTCTCTCTCTCTCTCTCTCTCTCTCTCTCTCTCTCTCTCTCTCTCTCTCTCTCTCTCTCTCTCTACTTCCCCCACAAGACAATTAATCTCATCCTATATAACTAACATATTTTATTTAAAACACATTATAGACAAAACATATTGTGTAAATAAATACAACGTTTAAGATGATAAAACCTGATCCCTTGTATCAAACTGTTATAATGTCAGAATACACTCAATGCCGAAACGTAAATTTAAGGCAAAGTAAACAGAAATTATAAATTTTAATCCTTCTCTTTTCCTTATTTTCTTTTCCCTTTATTTCAGCTTACTAAATTACACTTATTCTCCCCAACAAAAACAAACAAAATATTATATGTCAATTTAAATTTAAGTTTCACAAATAACTTAATTTACGGTAAGTTTGATAAAATGGGCATCTATGTCCACCCGTTTAAATAATAATAGCAATAGTTTGATGCATTATCGCACATCATTGCTTTCAGCAACCATTTGTTTTAGAAGAACACTACTATTTCACTAAACAAGTAATATACTTCGATTATGTTATGCCTTATTTATATCAACAACACCTTCATCAGTGATAGGAGAAAGTCGACAACTGCCTACTTTTACACACGGTTTGATATATTCACACCGACTACCTTTACACACGATAAGAAGCAATCTCAAAGCCTACTTTTACACATAGTTCGATAAATTCTCACCGACAACAACCTTAAAACACAATATAAAGCATTCCCACTGCCTACTTTTATATACAGTATGAAACTTTCTCAATGCCTGCTTTTACATACAATTGCAATACAGAATTACATACAAATGCAACTTTCTCACAGCCTACTTTTACAGACAATATGAAACACTTCCAATGCCTAATTTTACACACAACAATATGCAGTGTTCTCACAGCCTACATCCACAAACTCTTGCCAATACACGTATCATTTAAAAGGTTTTCGTTCACCACGACAACCTCATCATTTCACAGATTTCACACATATACTTTATTACAAATCTACACGTCACCATCTTCTTCTTCTTCTACAACTCTACCATAAGGGAGCGTTCACATATTACGTCATCAAAAATTTGCCCTTTTTAGACCCCCCCCCCCCCCCCAAGTCATCACTTGTCATCATTGACCTGACCCCCCCCCCTCCCCCAACAGATGATGACGTCATCTAATTTAATAAAAACTAAAAGATAACTTTAATTTCACAATATTTATTATTCATTTTTCAAACCATAAACATTGATTATCAGCGTTTGATAAAACACATTCAGACATTTTATTAATTTCAGAAACTGTTGATAATTTATGTTTTACGATACAATGGGGACATAAAATTTAAATTTGCAAAGATAAAATCTAACAAACATTATTTAAATTGGCTACTTGGTGCAGGTGCTATTAAAAAATTTTCAGAAAGTGTAATTTAAAATAGTATAGGAGGCAAATTATTTTATAGCATATTAGTCTTTTAGTGGAATGAATTTCTGTTTCAATTTCCAAACATAAAATTAATTGATTCAAAAATGTGTCTGCCTTGGACCTCTGGCAATGTACTATAAATAGTATCATCAATTTCATCTTCATCGTCATCACTTTCTCCCATTTGCTGTTCTTCTTGTATGCCGCATTTACGTGAATGGTCTTTCATTGCTGTGATCGAGGAGTGATACAATGAACATTTAGGGCAAGTTCGCCTTTTGAGAAGTGATACCCCCTTCCCATCTTGTTTCTTGAGAGATGGGCAATACTCATCATACTTTTCAGAATCAAAACTGAATGGTAGCAAGCAGTTTGAGCAGTTCAATCGGTTTTGATGATTCCACCTTTTTGCTAATTTATTTGGAATGCCATTTTTGAAGCTCTTGCATTTAATAAAATAGGCCTAATTTGCCTATGTTTTGATGACATCATCTTGGGTCTGACCCCCCCCCCCCCCCCATGTCAACACATGTCAACATTTGGTAGACCCCCCCTCCCCCCCTAGCTGATGACGTAATATGTGAACGCTCCCTAAACTGATAAACTGACTGTTTTAAAATTTGGACAGATAACTTCAAATAAACATTTATTAGGATGAGACCCCCCCCCCCCCCCCCCCCTTCCCCCTCCCCACACACACATCTAATATGGCTTAAACCTATGACTTCTATTAAGGTATCAGATTAGAGACATTCCACCAAGTTCACGAGTCCATCAGAGCCATTCAGTCCTTGGAGCCGGAGTTTATCCCTGTTTCAATAGCATTAGCATGAAATGGACAATAGCAATTGCTTGCTATCCTTTGAATAGGACGCTAGTCTTATAACAAAGAACTTTCTACCAAATCTAACAGACTCAGCTTCCCATTCACTCCTGGGTGGACAGAGGGGGGTCAGAAAAAAAATCTCGACTGCACCAGGGATCGATCTCGGTCCCTTTGTGTGTATGAAGCGAGTGCTCTACCAACTGAGCTATCGAGACCCCCATTCTACCAAGTTGCGGCCATCTTAATCTAACGATATTTGAAGTAAAAAAAATTTCTGTCCAAATTTTAACATCAAAATGCAATTTATCAGCGTACA
>NC_088360.1:133476744-133479244 GCF_034508935.2 Berghia stephanieae | reverse complement strand
TGGTCAACTATGTAATTTATCTATGGTCACTGGTCAACTAATTTATCTTTTTCAACTTTTGTCTATGTGCAGCTATATGGTCTAGTGGTATGACACTCGCCATCGAAGCGAAAGGTCCTGGGTTCGAGTTAAGAGCGGCGGCGCATAGTTGAGTCCTCGGAAAAGCACTTTTTACTCACATTCTCTCATCGTACTCAGCTGTATATTGAGTTAACAGCAGTTGACAGTCTATGTCAAAAAAAATGTAATATCGGCTAACAGGCATCATGCCTCGTCCTACACATGTTAAATGTTGCTGTTGGCTAGTCATCCCTTGTAAATTGCTTTGGGCACTTTATTTATCGTTGTCTTCGATGGATAACTTCGGCAATTGGTATCTTAGGCAAAGTCTTCACGTATTTGCGCTGGTCAGTGGTTAACCAATTTATCGCTGGTCAGTGGTCAACCAATTTATCTATTTCAACTTTGACAAGTTGTCTGCGAATCAACAATGGCGGGAGACACGTGACACAGTAGCCTAGAAACGTAACGATGTGGAGAAAGTTGATGGGGAACTTGTATAACATCTATGTGGTGATTTTATCTATCTCTCTCTCTCTCTCTCTCTCTCTCTCTCTCTCTCTCTCTCTCTCTCTCTCTCTCTCTCTCTCTCTCTCACACACACACACACACACACACACACACACACACCCAAACTCTCTGTTTCCATATATCTATGTATATCTCTCTATCTATATCTCTGTATGTATGTGTGTGACACACACACACACACACACAAACACATAATCTCTCTATCCATCTATGTATATCTCTCTATCTATATCTCTGTATGTATGTGTATGTGTGTGTGTGTGTGAGAGAGAGAGAAATAAAGAGAGCGTGTATGTATGTAAGTGTGTGTGTGTGTGTGAGAGAGAGAGAGAAGAGCAGGGCGAGAGAGAGAGAGAGTGTTTGAGATGCTGTGTGTGTGTGTGTTTGAGAGTGTGTTTGTGTGTTCACACAATGTAATATGTTTGTCCTTATTCCTATTACGTATACCGTTATCTCCGTGGCGGAGTTTGGTAGCGATTAGAAACAAACCGCGTTCACGTCATTGCTTATAATTTAAATCTTAGTTGGGACAGTCAGAGATGTAGTGCACGGATGATACACATATACACACAGACGTTAGGGATCTGTCAGTCTCGTCACATGACACGTTACTAACCAATCAGGGACGATAATTGGCTTAAGACTTTCAAGCGGGTAAACGAAGATTAAAAAATGAAGCGTTTCAAGGCGCAACTCTTTGAGAAAAAAAGTCGTAATTTTTATAATACTTGGCATCTTTTGATTTTATGTCCCAATGTTGAAAGTTCATGACGACCCGTAAGGGCGAAGACCTGAATCTTGTGTTGTGATGGTCTTTTGTGACGACGTCACGCGAATGTTAACATTAACATTGAAAACCAACGCCCTTAAAGCTCTGGTGGCTACACGACTAATGCGATTCTCCCATCACAAATGCGATTCCATCACGTCACGTGCACACCGATTTGTGTTTACCATCATACAAATCACGCAAGTGTCTGGCTTCCCCAATAATATCATTATTGTTGTTGTCAGCCTCTTATGGGAAAAGCAGGTGCTTATACCTGATTACTCAGCTGACCTGCTTATTGACAATGAATGTCAAGATGGCGACCGAATACCCCGCTAAGAATTCCTCGCAATAAAATACGGAAACATAAATAAATACATACATACTCATAAACACATATTTGCTTGCTTGCTTACTTATCCAAAATATCAACCAGCTGAGCTCTAGCCCTTCGGTCTTATGCTATGTCGTAAAAAATGTATTATTCTACCCCTCTTCCTAAATAGTAACGCGTAATGGTATCATGTTTACAATAATTATACGTGACGTCAGGTTATAAATCGTTAAATTTCACTAAAAACCAGATTCTTTAACAAGAATTATCATTCAAGTGATTTTGAACATGTCTTTTATTCAAAGATGACGAAATAGGAACTGATTGAGGGGTAGAATAAAAGATCTCTTACACTCTTGAGTTTTGTAATTCGAACTTTTTTTCCCAACGCGCACTCGCAAACTCGTTTAGCGGTTGGGAACACGTCCGGAATAGTCTTCAACAGGCGCAACGTCACTTCCTTCCTAATGACGCATGGTAACTTAGTAACACTGGCTCTAAACTATCGGAACAATGGCGGACGCCGTATGAAATATTTCTCCGGCGAGCTTAAACGCGTATCCAGAGGGGAAAAAAACCCATCAATTTGATCATGTTTTGACTTTTACACATTCTGATCACAAGGCATATAAAAAGGGAATGAAAAGTTCTAGCCAGCATGAAGAATAAAAAGTGAAGATTTTCTTTGTTTAGAACCAAGATGGCCGCCGTTGCCAGGCGGCGTGACATCAGACTACTGAATCCTATTCCAAAAAACAAGAGTGTAAGAATCGTATATTATACACCGTACAACAAATTCCTTTCAC
>NC_088360.1:133464244-133471744 GCF_034508935.2 Berghia stephanieae | reverse complement strand
CAAGTGCATGCACACTTTCCATCTGTAATTCTCAGTGTGTGTGTGTGTGTGTGTGCGCGCGCGCGTGTGTGTGTGTGTGTGGGTGGGTGTTAATGCCTGTGTTTATTTGTATGTAATATATTATGTGTTAATCGGAGATTTCCCTATGTCTTATCGGAGATTTTTTTAAAGTTTATTCAAACTGGATGGGTCTGCTTTGTCTGGCACCTTTCATACACACTTGTTCAGATCTTTATCTTTTTGATACAGATCATCAAAATAAAATTAGAGGCAAACGTGCCCTCACACTCGTATGTTAACAAAAGTCATGAAAACTTTTTTTTCGAAATTAAAAGATAACAACTGACATTGACACGAATTGTCACGTGATGACTATTAAAGAAAAGAAACGTTCCGCTGAAAAAAAAAAAAAAAGAGAGAGAGAGAGAGAGAGAGAGAGAGAGAGAGAGAGAGAGAGAGAGAGAGTCCATAATTATTTAATTTTCTGTTTTCAGGACCAGCTGTGAAATCCCCCATGCTTACATCGCCACATAACCGGTGTGTTTATCGTGTCATAATCTAAACGTTGACAGTGATTAATTCCAAGTTTTAAAAGAAAACGTTTTCAACTGTACACTGACAAAGCATTCTTTTTTTAAAACAATTTTTCTCCAAACAACATTTAATCAAAAACTAAATATCCAAGTGAAGTTAATGTAACCACCAACTTGTCAACCGATCTCAAAGTCTTTTTAATATCATTATATTAAATTTGTTGTTAGCTAAGGGTTAATTAGTCTCTTATATGCCATTGTCTGACCCTTCTCAGATGAGTACATGACCTTTGACAGCTTTGTCTCTGTCGGAAAAAAAAACAAACAGATGTAATATCGCCTAACAGACGTCATGACAAGTCATTTTACGTGTTAACGTTTTGTAAAACGCTTTGAGCATGTTTAGTGGATAATGCGCAAAATAAATCCTCAAAGTTTGTTGTTTTGTTAGGGATTTTTTTTTTTTATCTGCCACTCACTGTAAGTCGCATCAGGATTGTGGATCATCTTATAATCCTCAAACTGTTACTAGTCGACCTATTTTCTTTTCTTTGTTCTATAACTTAGGCTCTAAGTGACTCACCTTTCTGAGAGCTGGAGACTTCCTGGCCTTGTGCAATTCCTCCTCCAGGTACGTTCTGACGCCCATTTTGATGTCCATGACACACGGATAGGTAAAGGTACACAACAAGTCTTGGAGCTGGATGAAAGCTGGAGGTTGTTGGGTTAAGGAGGAATAATATACAGATATAATCGCAATGGCAACCAGATAACTGCCGTAATCTGGAAAACCAAATTGGCCACACAAAAAACGTCCATAAAAAAATATCGAGCAATTTAAATAATCCTCTGAGAAGTTGGAGGCCATATTATTCCATTTCCTTCTCATTTTCCTCCTAATTCTTCTTCATCTTCTTCTTCTTCTTCTTCTTCTTCTTCTTCTTCTTCTTCTTCTTCTTCGCCGCCTTCCCTTTTTATAAAAAATATTTTTTTCCTGCCTTCCTTCCTTCATTTCACCATCCTTTTCTTCTTTTTTTTTCATTCTTGCATAATTCATTGTAAACTCCAGTTTTTTGAAGGATCAATAATAACGAACTGTCAAATTCACAATCCACAAGTCACATACAGAAAGAAATTTAACTATTAAAGGATACTGTCTCCGTTCTTGTCCACATTGCCACGGTACTCAGGGACGTATTCTTTCAGCGAGTCGGACATGAGATGCTGGAAGCACTGTTGCTCTCTCTTGTCCAACTTCTTGAGGACAGATCCAGCATCGCCCGCCTGGAAGTTTCCTGGAAGGAGTAAACGCAGACATTGAAAAGCAATGAGATCAGTGGAAAAGACCGAAGAAAAAAAAAAGATTTTTAAAATATCAATAAAAGGCATTTTCAGCAAAAAATTATATTTGCCCTCGATGTAGATTTTTCTACAGAGAGGACCTACAAAATATCTCTGATGTCTATCTGGAATTTAGTAATGTATTTATGTCTTTATTGTTTGTTTGTTTTTTTTTTTTTGTTTTTTGTTGTTTTTTTTTTGTCGTTGGCTGAAGAAGGTTTTTGAGCCCGAAACGTTCCGCGTTTGGTATTTTGTTCTTTTCTGAAGCTGATATTATATTCATTTTTGTTGATAACAGAATATTGTGTACATTTCAGCCCCCACTCTGTGCCATGAACTAACTCCGTTGGAGTTATAATCCCGATCTGTGTTAAGTTCTGGATCGTAAACACGGGGCAGTTTGAAAAGTAACTCAAAACTTCTTTCAGTGGAGAACAGTCAGCATCCCAAGACTCAATTTCTTTCTTCTTTTCTTTTCTTTTAAGTTAAAATCAATGGCCTTTATATACATATATACAGTGTGGATTGAAGGCGTTAACTCACTCAATCCAAGAGGTTTTTGCTACTTTTCATAATTGGAAAAAATGAATTAAAAATGAGCATGTACATAGATAGTTGTATTCAACAACCAGTAACATGCAAAAACTAAAAAAAAACATTAGCTTTGATACTACTACGCCTGTAATTTGTCTCAGAAAAAATGGAATAAATAGGCATGGGGTAAAAGTAACTAGGGTAAACTACGGATATAGTCGGTGTCAGAGTTGAGAGAGTTAATGGAAATGACAGGTTGACCCCTGTTTGGTTACATAAAAGGCCGTTTCATAAGTATTGTCGTTATCATTATTACTAATAGACCGTATGACCCATCCTGTAGGCAAACGGCCTTTATATCATCTCCATAAAAAATAATAACGTTAATATTGCCATACTCTGAAGTGGGCAAAAAACCCCCAAAAAAACACATATTGAGAATTTTGGTCAGAAAACTCGTCCTTCAAATATCAATCGATTAAAATGACCATCATCTTGGTAAAAACTCTCAAACCTGCTGGGACTTCCGTAAAGTCCCAGATTTTAGAGTTTTTTACAAGACGGGGGTCATTTTAATCGATATTTGAAGGACGAGTTTTCTGGCCAAAATTCTGAATACGTGTTTGTTGTTTGTTTTGTTTTTTCCAGGATAGTGCAGAATATCAATGTGGTTTTATGATAAATCAACGATAATGATTCACCCTAGCTGCTGCCCTAGAGGTAACAAAAAATACATTGTTACGTGACCTATTGACCTACGGACAAAAGTCGGGATAAGCTACCTACTTCTTCTTGTGAACAAGATTGATTCCTGTATCAAGCAACTTAATCCATCGATGTATGTGTGTGTGTGTGTGTGTGTGTGTGTGTGTGTGTGTGTGGCTATGTAGTCTAGTGGTAAGACACTCGCCTTCAGATCGGAAGGTCTTGGGTTCGAGTCCCGAGCTGCGCATAGTTTAGTCCTTGGAAAAGGAACTCTGCTCACATTCTCTCACCGTGTAAAATGAGTATACCTGGCCGTTAACAGCGTTGTCTCTGTCCGAAGAAAAAAAAATGTAATATCGCCTAACAGGCGTCATGTCTCGTCCTACAATGCCAAGTGTTGCTATTTGTGGGGGACCCCTTGTAAAGCGATTTAATTTAAGTACGATTAATGGATATTGCTCTGTATAAAAAAGCCCAAATGTGAGTGTGTGTGTGTGTGTGTGTGTGTGTGAGAGAGAGAGGGGGGGGGAGTGAGTGAGAGAGAATAAGAAAGAGAGAGAAAGAGAGATAGATAGATAGAGATAGAGAGAGAGAAATAATTTGTGTGAGGGTGTGTGTGGGTGTGTGTGTGGGGGTGGGGGGTGGGGGGGAGTATTATATACTTAACGTCACACCAATTACGTCATTGGACTGTAATTAAATCGACAATAATATTATAATATGCGTCCCAGTACCAATCAGGGTAGGGCTTAAACCGTCGGCCCTGGGCTACAGACACTGTTGCTGCACAATAAATAATATACACTACCAGCTTAGTAGGCCTACAGTATAGTATAGCCTTGGAAATCAAGGCTTATCAATTCAATACAACCTACACTACGATATTACTGTGAAATGTGATGTATTACATAATAAATTATAGAAAAGAAGACGAGATAAATATACATCGCCGAAGGGGCGGGGAGCAACAGTTGGTCATGGTAGAGCACTCGCTTCACACGCAAAGGTATGGTCTAAGATCGATCCCGGGTGCAGTCGAAATTTTTTGCTGATTCCCCCCCCCCCCCTCGCCCCTGTCCACCCTGCAGTGAATGGGTAGCTGAGACTGTTAGATTTGGCGGAAAGTACTTCGCGATAGACTGACGTTATAGAAACCGGGATAAACTCCGGCTCGGAATGACTACTTTTTTTTTATTATATGAAGAGGGGGGGGGGGAGGCAATCCTACAAAATTGGTGATGAAACAATATTATGTTACTACACTTTATTACCATAATAGGATTCAATAGTCTGATGTCACGTACGCCTAGCAACCATCAAACAAAGAAAATCGGTACTCTTTATTCTTTGTGCTGGCTCGAACCTTTTCACATGTAATGTGATCAGAATAATATAAAAGTCCAAACATGATCAGGTGTATAATGCTTTTCTCCTCTGGATACACTTTTATGCTTATCGGAGAAGTATTTCATTAGGGCGCCGGTGATGGAGATAAATAATGGCGTCCGCCATTGTTCCCATAATTTAGAACCAGTTACTAAGCGTTATTACGAGGGAAGTGACGTCACGACTGTTGAACCCTATTAAATCGACTATAACAATTTTTCAAATATGCAGGTCTGCTAACACCATTCGAACAAGTTGGCGGTCTGCAACGGTGTGCAGTGACAAGCATGACTGCTTTGGTGTGGCCCATAATGGTGTAGCCCCAGTGACATCTATGAAGTCCTAGTGTGGCCCACAATGGTGTAGCCCCAGTGACATCTATGAAGTCCTAGTGTGGCCCATAATGGTGTAGCCCCAGTGACATCTATGAAGTCCTAGTGTGGCCCATAATGGTGTAGCCCCAGTGACATCTATGAAGTCCTAGTGTGGCCCACAAAAATCCGTACCATTTTACTGTGGTCCGGTGCGGTGGGCGGGCTGATTCATCCTAAGCCCATTGTTGGTGGGATTAACAGGAATGTCTGACCGTGTCAGGGGGATTAGTGGATTAAAACATAACGATGCATCATAAAGTTCGTTCGGATCATGGCCTTCTAAAAGAGTCATGGTTTCGTCATTGTTCGGATCCATATTATTTATACCCAGGTTGTGATCCGTCCTGTGATCATGGAATTATTACGTACCCGACTATTTCCTCAGCGCCCTTGACTACGAATATGTATTAAATGCAGGCTATGAGGTCTTGTGGTATGCCACTCGCTTTCGGATCGGAAGGTCCTGGGTTCGAGCCTCCTCGGCGCATAGTTGAGACATTGGAAAAGACTCTTTACTCATATTCTCCGATCCGAAAGCGAGTGCCATACCACATAACCGTATTTAAAATCTGGGCCAGAAAACTCGTCCTTCAAATATCGATCGATTTAAATAAACCTCAACCTGGTGAAAAAATAAAAATTTTCAACCCTGGGACTTAAGAAAGACCTCGCGAGGGCCCAAGTTTGAGAGATTTGAAGGACAAGTTTTCTGGCCCAGATTTTTAAATACGTGGGTTATTTTTATTTTTTTTCAGAGCAGGGCAGTTAAGCGGTTAATCGATCGCTACTTGAAGGACGAATCTCATGGCCACATTTTTTCATAATGTGTTGTTTGTTTGTTTGTTTGTTTGTTTTTCCAGAGCATGGAAGATCGAATAAGTCAGCCCAAGAGTTTTAAAAAAAAAATTGAAAGACACAAACGTGTATTTATGCATTTTGTGTTATGATTAGTTCTATTCGACGTGTACATATTATTATATGCAGATCTGACATCCGAATCCACTTATGGGCTTAGTTTAACATTGTTATAATGGACAATATTTTGCGTAATTTTGTAAAAAAAAATTATTATTTTTTTTCATTTTTTTTTTTTTTTTTTTTTTTTGGGGGGGGGGGGGGGGGGGGGATTTCCATTACAACAATGATGAGCCCATAAAGGAAATGGATTATCAGACCTGCAAATAAGTGCACGTCGGTTCTATTCAATCTAGTGGAATAGTTCAGCCGTATGCAATAGATGAAATCTAATTTATTTACGTCAAACCGCTTCATTATGGATAAACGATCAAAGGGGACGTCCCCCCCCCCTCCCCATTGGCATTATGAAAGTGGGAATCCCCCCCCCCCCCCCCCCCTTCCCAATTAAGACAAAATGTCAAGGCAATCATAGCATTATGAAAGTGGGAATCAGTCCCAATCCAAAGGACCACAGATAGGCAACTGTGACGTACGTCAATAAAACTATTTGGAGTGGGGTTTTTGTTTTTGTTTTACATCTTGGCCAAAAAAAAACCCAAAAAAACAAACGTTTACTTCAAATATTGATCAACAATAAAGATAGCTTTAGCCTGTCTAAAAGTCTCAGCTTTGATTGACTGATTGATTGATTGATTGATTGGTTGATTGATTGATTGATTGATTGATTGATTGATTGATTGATTGATTGATTGATTGATTTATCTATTTATTTGTTTATTTATTTATTTTGAAGTCTCCAGTCTAAGATTTGTTAGCAATTTTGGAGACATTTTATAAGTCAATATTGTTTTTTTTTTCAGGCCAAAATGAACAAAAATTGTTGGGTTTTTAAAAAGTTCTTGGCATTGTGCACATGATAGAGCTGGCATCGTCTATTATTTTTAGTTGTGGCGCCCGACAAATTGTGGATAATTAATCATTATTACATGACCGTAATTTTACCGTCATTAATATTGTTATGGTTAATTTTCTCATTAGGGAAATATACTGGGAACCAAGTTCTGAGTTACAAGTAAACATCTCCTTTAGAAACTCTCTCATAGACATATTATTCTCTCTCTCTCTCTCTCTCTCTCTCTCTCTCTCTCTCTCTCTCTCTCTCTCTTTCTCTCTTTCTTTCTCTCTTCTCTCTCTTCTCTTCTCTTCTCTCTCTCTCTCTCTCTCTCTCTCTCTCTCTCTCTCTCTCTCTCTCTCTCTCTCTCTCTCTCTCTCTCTCTCTCTCTCTCTCTCTCTCTCTCTCTTTCCCTGTGTGTGTCTGTACGTTGATTTGTGTGTCTATCCCGTGTGTGAATATATCATTCATCTCCCCTGATCTATAGGAATGTACTATGACTTCCTTGCCTACCATCGCCTCCTGTCATCTCAATCCATAAACAACGCCAATTTCCCATACAAAAATGCCATTGGAACCCTGGATAAATACGTATTAAACATTTTGGCCAGAAAACTCGTCCTTCAAATATCGATCGATTAAAAAGACCCTCATCTTGGCGAAAACTCTCAAACCCACCCAGGACTTCCGGCGGAAGTCCGGGTTGGGTTTGAGAGTTTTCGCTAAGATGAGGATCATTCTAATCGATCGATATTTGAAGGACGAGTTTTCTGGCCAAAATTTTAAATACGTGTTTTTTGGGTGTTTTTTTTTTCTC
>NC_088360.1:133446744-133459244 GCF_034508935.2 Berghia stephanieae | reverse complement strand
TTAAACTTCCACCACAACAATGGTCATCTCATAATGATTAATAAGTGCCCTTTAACTTTGTTTCTCAGCAGCCCGGCAAGAAAAAAAAAATCTTATGGCGTAACTGTCTGACATAATCTTACCCTCTGTCAATTTAACATATATTATGTCCTCATACCCCTTATTCTATATTATTATTATTGTTCGGGTAATAATATATTCATAGTTATAGGGTCACAAGGTTATCTCTTTCACATAAGATCTCTCTTTGTACTTGCTATAATATGTATTCGTTTTCCTGTTTGCTACCGGGCACATTCAGACCAGCTCTGCCATAGTAAATGATAATAATATACGGACAAAACGCCTCTATCTTTTTTGCAATACTCTGGAAATATCCGCATTAAAAAATTTGTCCAGAAAACTCGCCCTTCAAATATCGATCGATTTAAATGGCCCCCATCAAAAACTCTCAAACCTGAGACTTCAACAATTCTTAAACCTGACACTTCAAAGCAGTTCGAGTATTTTTGACCAGTTGAAGGTCCTATACACATATCGATATTCATGGCCAAAAATACATAGCTTAAAGTTGTTTTCTCAGTAGTAGGGCCTGCTAATTAATTCTTTTCTCAAGCTGAATATCACGAAAACGACTTAAAAGAACATAGGAGAAAGGAGTTTGTGTTATAACACATCCAGTATTATAACTTTGCTGGCATAAGTGTTTTGTCCTCACTATAAAAAGAAGGAGAGAAAAGAAATCCTTTAATGTTTATAAATAGCATTCTATATATACTGATATAATGTTAAACCTACTACTGTTTATATTGATAATACGATCTTTTTTTTTTTTTTTTTTGGCAATGTTGTAGCAAGGTAAATATGAGAATTGAATAGTTCGTGCAGGATTGTCGCCGATTTCCACTACTTTAAACATTTGTTTTTCAATAAAGAAAAAAAAGGTGGTGTGTGTGTGTGTGGGGGGGGGGGGTTATTAATAGATTCAACGACTTGTTAGATGACGAATCTCGGTTTAGTTCTAGTGATATTTTTCGTAATAATTTATAATTACTGGTCAAGATATAATAAAATGAAGGCAACCAATTAAATTTATTTTGGTTTGTTTGTTGTTTTTAAGAATATTGTCAATACTTTAATTTCTATTTATTCTCGATGACTTTATTTATATTTTTAAAACATATTTAAAACAAAATTAAATTTGTGGGTTTATTCCACCCCTCTCCCTAAATAGTAACGCGTAATGATTTAATGTTTACAATAATAATGTGTGACGTCAGATTGTCAAGCGGTAAATTTCAGTAAAAAATATAAATTTTTGATATGGGTTTTTCTTGACTACGGTAGTCATGTTCTCGAAATTGAAATAACATTCAAAAGTGTGTGAAAGTGAAGATCATTTAATTGGACAATGATTACCTCTGTGAAGCGGGTAGATTTTTAGAAAGAAAAAAAAAACATAATACGGTCATATTACACCTAGATACCATACCGGCTATCCTCGTAAATTTCGTGTAAATGAGATCTATCTAAAGTTTTAAAATTGGATAAGGAACGACAGTTTTCTTTATTTGTTGGCTGTTGTTTTTTTTTTTTTTTTTTTTTTTTTTTTTTGTTTTTTTTATTTTGTTTTTGTTTTTTTAATACAATTTTTTTTTCAAGTTTGGCGGAACCAAAAATTTATCGGAGGTTTTTGCAAACAAAGTTGCGGTTTTCAAGATTCGGCGTAAAATATAATGTATATATTAACTGTCTAGGATAGGCAGGGTGTTTTAGTCACCCGTGTTTCCGGTGGTTCGTGGTGGTTCATACGGCACGCGGGACGTTCCCATCATTACAACTCAAATACAAGGAATAATAATGTAATAATCTTTTAAATTCGTGTTACGAAGTGCGTGTCTCCCCGACAGGTAAACGGTGTGCTATGAATGATAAGAGCAGGAAGATAATCGCTTTAAATATAACTTTTTAAAAATCCTTCATTCATCCCATAGGGGAAATAATTTGTCTCTAGGGTCTATTCCAAGGGAAGACCTGAATAACCCAGGCGTCAGCAGCCAGTGCAGCGCCGAAAATTGAGCTAGGGCGAGGTGACTTGCTCAAGGCCACACAGCAAAGCGGCGGGTGATCGAACTCGGTACCTTTCGGTTAGGAAGCAAAGACCGTACAGCTGAGCCGCGCTGCCCTTTAGGCAAATGAAATTATTTCTTTAGAATTAATGTCAAAACACAAAGAAAGAGGACGACGAGAGACAGAGTCAAATGCAGCGTTGTAACATTGACCAAAAAAATACAATCATTTTCCATGTTGGTCAACATTTTAAAAAATAATAATAACACACCTCTACACTTCATGTCAGTACCAAGATTGTATGATTTCTCATAATAATAAATAATAATGGGTAATTTCTTTCGCGCCCATTTCCACCAATAGCGCTTGGAAGCGCTTTCTGCTTATACAAAATTGGGTATTTTCAGTCGGTAAAAAAAAACCAAAATTGGGTATTTTAAGTCGTGTAAAAAACTGGGTATTTTCAGTCCTGTACAAAATGGAGACAAACATATCGATAACAACCAGTCTTGGTCGTCGGAGCAGAGAAGAAAAGAAAAGACAAATTCATGGCGGTAAAATGAGCCCAGATCCTATAATTATTGCCCATTCTGGATGAAAAGAAAGTAAATTGGAAATTGGGAATTGTTCGGTGTTTGCTTGCTTGCTTGCTTGCTCGTGTGGCGGAAAGATTAATTGGTTTCTTTGTTGTCGCTGAAGCATGTACCACACAGCGCCTTGAACTTTTGATTAACATTACATGTACATAAAACCGTAATCTGAAGAAAAAAAACACCTATTCAAAATTGTGACCAGAAAACTCGTCCTTCAAATATCGATCTATTAAATTGACTCTCATTTTGTCAAAAACTCTCAAACCTGGGGCTAGAGTTTTTGACAAGATGAGAGTCAATTTAATCGATCGATATTTGAAGGACGAGTTTTCTGGCTAAAATATTTAATGTGTTACTTCAGAATATGGCAATATTGTTGGTAAATCTTATCCGTTAACGGGATTTGGTTTGAATATATCGAGGACAGGTTTATGGGAGAAAGGTATTTAGTTGTAGAAGTTATTTTAAGCTGAAGGGTATAAGTGCTAATAGAAAAATATGACATTAACTGTCGTTGGTGATATAGTATTATCATTATTACCATTATTATTATCATATTATTATTATTATTATTATTATTATTATTATTTTTATTATTATTATTATCATTATTTTTTAAAAATTATTATTATATTAGTAGTGTCATTTACTAACTCATACATAAATATATTGTTATTGATATAATTTTTATACCTACTAGACGTTCTAAATAACAGAAAATTAAATGACAAAAGTCACATGAACTTTCCTCTCACTTTATTCCTACATAACGCTGTCACCTTTTTTCAGATCATTATCTGATTTGTAACAAACAGGTAAAAACCAACAAACCTTAGAATAGCTCATAGCAGAATGTTTCTCGTCACTATTATTATTATCTGTCGTTGTTATCGTATGAATCTTGGATTGCTTGGACATTCGGCGGAACACTCGCCTGAGTTGCACGCAATCTGAGCAGCCCGTACAAGGCATGATGGCAGTCCCAGGTTTGATGAAATCGGTGGGTAGTATAATGTCTGGTTTTGTCGTCACGACTGACATGGATGGTGTGTCCTCAACAGTCATTTGCACGGCGTGGAAATAAATGTGTGATTTAAATTTAAAACTTGTGTAGTATACTATAATCCAAATGACACGTTTGAAATAAAACTAAACCAACGTTTGGGCATGTAGTAAAAACGGCTTAAAACAACTAACTGTTATAAACGAAAATCCAAATTATAACTAAACTAAACTTCTAACACGTATGGGTTTTATTTATATAATAAACCATTGCCAAACTGCACACTCCTCTCGCACTTGCACAAACGGAAGCTGCAGCTCGTGTCGTTTTGAATAGAAGCTCAAAGCACTTGTCCCATTATCGTGAATCACCAAAACAGAATTATGATTCAAACCCGAATTAGTAAACACGAAATATTATTACACAGCTAGTAACACAATAACGAGGCTACTTGAGAAAGGTAAAGAGCGAGATGATATGGTGCATGAATGCATCGCAATCTGTGTTATACCTAATTGTCTGTCGAGAAATTGGATCTCAACACAAAAGGCATGACGTTATCCGAACGGCCACATGACAATCTTTGCTCTCGATAACGCAGTGTTTTATGAATGAATGATTTCACAACCAGTTGGAGTTTGTGTTTATGGTAGGCAGTATAAAAATAATGGGCAGCCAGCCAAATCTCTCTCTCTCTCTCTCTCTCTCTCTCTCTCTCTCTCTCTCTCTCTCTCTCTCTCTCTCTCTCTCTCTCTTTTCAGTACCTAAGTTGTGTGAGATCATTAGGTATCTAGATATGGCAAGAAGACACACATATCTAATAATATTATACAAATAAATACACATCGGCTACAGACAGAGGCATGAATAGCGGCGGCTAGCGACATTGCGAACAGCAGAGCAGACAGACACTCAACGAAACAGAAAGAATCGAAAAAAGTGAGAGGCAATGCAAGACGACGAAGTCTGTCATTTCTGCGACGTCACTCCACGCCTCCTCGGTTTTCCTTGCAAAAGTCCTACAACTACAACTACGTCATCATACGAGAAGATAAAAACAGGAAAAAAATAATAATTAATTAATTAAGATGAACTAATTACAACCGAAGAGCGTACTTGGCATATGATGACCAATCAAGCGAATTTAGTCACTTTCTAAATATATATATTGGCCACAAAACGTCAACTCTATTTTAAGATGACTTTTTTTTTGTTTGTTGCTTTAGGTCTCTCCCAACACAATTGGGGTTATAAGAGAGACCGCTGAAAAAAAAAAAAAAACAAGCAATCTAACAAAAATAGTACAAATGTAAATCAAAATCATAACCTAAAGATATCATAAGCTAAATTATAAATAACTGAGAACAAACAGGCAGAAGATTTACAGAAAAAAAAATATCCCCTGTCAAAAATACAATCACAAACCAAAGAAGCAGGATAGGCTAGTAAAGAGAAGAAGAAACGACATCACTATCGGATCGTACACCCATGCGAACATCATAGGTATATGATTCAAGGGTGATGCTCCCATCCAACCACCCGCTATTTTAAGATGACTTCAAACTTCAAACTAGTTCAATGTTTCAAATGAGACATAATATTTTATTGAAAATCGGATGTTCGTACTGGGCTGCTGTCCTCTTAATTATTATCATCAGTAGAAGTAGTAGTAGTAGTAGTAGTAGTAGTAGTAGTAGTAGTAGTAGTAGTAGTAGAAGCAGTAGTAGTAATAGTAGTAGTAGTAGTAGTAAGTAGTAGTAGAAGTAGTAGTAGAAGTAGTAGTAGTAGTTAGTAGTAGTAGTAGTAGTAGTAGTAAGTAGTAGTAGTAGTAGAGTAGTAGTAGTAGTAGTAGTAGTAGTAGTAGTAGTGAAGTAGTAGTAGTAGTAGTAGTAGTAGTATGTAGTAGTATAAGTTAGTAGTAGTAGTAGTAGTAGTAGTAGTAGTAGTAGTAGTAGTGTAGTAGTAGTAGTAGTAGTAGTAGTATAGTAGTAGTAGTAGTATAGTAGTAGTAGTAGTAGTAGTAGTAGTAGTAGTAGTAGTAGTAGTAGTAGTAGTAGTAGTAGTAGTAGTAGTAGTAGTAGTAGTAGTAGTAGTAGTAGTAGTAGTAGTATGTAGTAGTAGTAGTAGTAGTAGTAGTAGTGTAGTAGTAGTATAGTAAGTAGTAGTATGTAGTAGTAGTGTTAGTAGTAGTAGTAGTAGTAGTAGTATAGTAGTAGTAGTAGTAGTAGTAGTAGTAGTAGTAGTAGTAGTAGTAGTAGTGTTAGTATAGTATAGTAGTAGTATAGTAGTAGTAGTAGTAGTAGTAGTAGTAGTAGTAGTAGTAGTAGTAGTGTAGTAGTATAGTGTGTAGTAAGTGTATGTAGTATGTGTAGTAGCTATAGTTTAGTTGTATATAGTTTAGTATGAGTAGTAGTGTATGTAGTAGTAGGTTAGTAGTTAGTATGTAGTTAGTAATCGGCTATGTAGTCTTGTGGTATGACACTCGCTTTCGGATCGGAAGGTCCTGGGTTCGAGCCTCGCTCGGCGCATAGTTGAATCCTTGGAAAAGGCTCTTTACTCACATTCTCTCACCGTACTCAGCAGGTGCAAAATGAGTACCTGGCCGTTAACAGCATTGTCTATGTCGGAAACAATTATAAAATCGCCTAATAGGCGTCATGTCTCGTTCTACATGTGTTGCTGTTGGTCAGGGAACCCCTGTAAAGCGCTTTGAGCACGTTTAGTGGATGTTGTTCTATATAAAAGCTCAATTTTGTTTTTGATTTTTGTTGTTGTTTTTATTTTAGAAGTAGATAGTAGTAGAAGTAGAAGTAATAATAGAACTCGACAAAAGCACAAAAGTTATTTTTGACACAAGCTGTTGGAAAAAAATGTGCTTATTCAGATCGATTATTTATCTATGCGTTTATCTAATGATTTGTAAGATATAAAACCAGGTTAGAAAAACACATGACACGATTAGCGTTTTAAATTTTTTGTGGACAGAAATCTCCACCTTAACTCTTGTTTAAATATTGATTAAAATGAAACTCATCTTGTCAAAACATATAAAACCGGGGACTTCCGTTATTATTATTATTACTATTATCATCATCATCATCATCATCATCATCATCATCATCATCATCATTATTATTATTATTATTATTATTATTATTATTATTATTATTATTATTATTATTATTAGTAGTAGTAGTAGTAGTAGTAGTAGTAGTAGTAGTAGTAGTAGTAGTAGTATTATCAACATCATCATCATCACCATCACCATCATCATTATTATTACTATTATCATGTATTTATCATCATCATTATCATCATCACCGATCGTACGATTAGCAACAAAATCAAGCGATGTTGACCGAGGCCAGTGACCAGACGAGTGACAATAATTTTTTAAAAACCCTCAATCCACGGCGATGATTCCATCGGTAAGTCACTTTCTACACACACCATTATTACCTCGCTCGAATCAGGTGTGAATGACATAAATGGCTATTGGCAGTGACCTAGGACTTCATGCTCTATAGATGTTACTGGCAGTGACGGATAGTGTTTCAATTCACAGTGCCAAACCAGTAGGCGACCTAACACCATTTCCAGTGTTGATTAACCAGCTAACCTGCTGTAGTTTGGGAGACACGTATTTAAAAATTTGGCCAGAAATCCCGTCCTTCAAATATTGATCGATTTAAACGACCCTCATCTTGGCCAATACTCTCAAACCTGGGACTGTAATCAAGACGTCTCGAAGTCCCAAGTTTTAGAGGGTTTTTTTTTTCCAAGATGAGGGCCATTTAAGTCAATCGATATTTGAAGGACGGGTTGTCTGGCCAAATTTTTAATACGTTGTCTTTCGAGAGTAGTTAGCTGGTTAAAAATCCCCAAGGTTATTGACGTAAGAAATCAACAGACAATTTCACGGTCATGGGTCAGAGTCGGATAGAAGTGGCATGAAACCTCATTCTATATTCGATAATCAATAATTAATTAATTAATAATTTTAATCAAGACAACGCCTACTCGTTCAGGTTGTGGCGACGACACACAACACTCAACTTGGCCTTGAATTCAAGAAAAAGCGACACCTCTGACCTCGGTTTAGAGTTACTTCCCTTGACATTTATGACCGGATAGTAGGAGGTGTCAAAAAAATTTTGCAATCTCTCACGATCATGGCCATGGCAGCTTCTAATGGTGCTGTGCTCACACCACAGACTAGAGCCCTCTCACGAATCTGTGTCACACACTACTATGTTATACGGTATAATAACAAGAAATGAAGTGAGTAGGGAAGTGCCAGAAGACAACAGAGAATAAAAACTTCGCGGCGGTGATGGGGGCTCGAACCGTAGCCATCGTTATGTTATAGCCTGACACTGAAACCCAAAAGGACTGTCAGTTTGACGTCATTATTTGGTTTTTGCATCGCCTAGTGAGTTGTCGTTAGTAGAGCTCGTGGAGAACTATTGAATACAACTCACGATTTGTTTTCTTTTGTGGCAAAAGACTGGCATTTTGACGTCATTTTTTGTTCAGTGTCCGGCCATAACTTTACGAAGGCCACGCTCGAACCCGCGACCTTACTGGTAAAACTCCGCCTGGTCGGGGGGGGGGGGGGGGGGGGGGGGGGATCGTGACTCTACCGACCGTATAGATAGAATGCGCTTGGCCAAGGAGTTCACAACATTGCCGTCCGGAAGTATAACGGACCAACACACAAACTCTGTGTAACAATGAACTTTTATAGTCTTGTTAATACAGTTTAGTGAGAACAACTCACAAACGCGGATGGCAAAAACAACAACAAAGGCCTGAGTGACGTCATCTGCATACTATCTATAGATAATGTGCGCTTGGCGAAGAAGCTGATAAAATTGCCATCCGGAAGTATAACTGACCAACACACAAAACTGTGTGTATCCATTTACGTTTATAGTCTGGTTAATACAGTTCAGTGAGCATTACTCATAAACGCAGATGGCAAAAAACATCAACAAAGACCTGAGTGACGTCATCTTCGAACTATCTATAAGCTATCCACGACCCTAAAAAAGTCGCTTCAAATTCTAGTCTATCTAGAGCCACTTCTCCCCAACTTCTTGAGGTCATGGGTTCAGCTTCTAATGGTGCTCACATTACTATGTTATGAGGTCACGGCCGAGAGCAAATCATTCACAACTCTTACAAAGAAACTCATTTTAATTAAACGTTTTGGCCAGAAAACTCGTCCTTCAAATTAAATAGATCGATTAAAAAGTCCAATGTTTGAGAGTTGTTGACAAGATGTGTGTGTGTGTGTGTGTGTGTGTGTGTGTGTGTGTGGAGGAGGGGGGGGGAGGGAGGGGGTCGTTTATTTTAATCAATCGATATTTCAAGGATGAGTCATCCGACTATTTTTAGAAGAAGAAAAAACCCCAACAATTCTAAAAGCTCAAGCTCAAGACAAAACACTCGTCATCCTTTCGTACCCTCTTCTTCTCTGGACAAAATACATCCGAAACCTGAGTAGCTTACCATCTGTGTAAATT
Organism: Berghia stephanieae; assembly: GCF_034508935.2. Taxonomy (NCBI): domain Eukaryota; kingdom Metazoa; phylum Mollusca; class Gastropoda; order Nudibranchia; family Aeolidiidae; genus Berghia; species Berghia stephanieae. The sequence goes on along the minus strand of NC_088360.1, from coordinate 133,450,050 downwards.
ATACGAGGGGCAGGTAGGTAGGTAGGTAGGTAGGTAAGTAGGTACTAAAGAAACTACACCCGAAATCTGAGTAGCTTACCATCTGTGTAAATCGTACGAAGAGTAGGTAGGTAGGTAGGTAGGTAGGTAGGTAGGTGGGTAGGTAGGTAGGTAGGTGGGTGGGTAGGTACTTAAGAAACTACATCCGAAATCTGAGTAGCTTACCATATGTGTAAATCGTACGAGGGGTAGGCAGGTAGATAGGTAGGTAGGTAGGTACTAAAGAAACTACACCCGAAACCTGAGTCGCTTACCATCTGTGTAAATCGTACGAAGAGTAGGTAGGTAGGTAGGTAGGTAGGTACTTAAGAAACTACATCCGAAATCTGAGTAGCTTACCATCTGTGTAAATCATACTCGGGATAGGTAGGTAGGTACGTAGGTAGGTAGGTAGGTAGGTAGGTACTTAAGAAACTACATCCGAAATATGATTAGCTTACCATCTGTGTAAATCATACGAGGGGTGGGTAGGTAAGTAGGTAGGGTAGGTACTTAAGATACTACATCCGAAATCTGAGTAGCTTACCATCTGTGTAAATCATACGAGGGGTAGGTAGGTGTGTACTTCAGACCAAATTAAGACCAAATGAAGATCCCAGAGCTGAAAGTACTTAAGTCCCATTTTCATGATTTTTAGCCGATCAGTGGTAAACGTAAAGAATAAACACCTGTTCAATCACCACTTTTGTTCATGATAAACACAATATAAGTCCCCTATCTAAAAACTTCAATTTTATTTTTTATATACTCTATATATACTCAAGAGCTGTTTGAAAAAGCAAGAGACAGGGAGGAATGGAGAGAGATAATTCATGCAGTATCCGAAGCCTGGACCAGGCATGGAACCTAGAAGAAGAAGAAGATACTCTATATAGGGAGGCGAAGTGGCCAAGTGGTTAAGGCATTGCACTGTGATCGAGGCTCGAACCCAGGAGAAAAGGAAAGAGGCTTTTAACAAACAAACAAAAATTAATTTCCATACTCTGGATATTAAAATTTGGCCAGAAAACTCGTCCTTCAAACATCTACCAATTTCAATGACCCTTATCGTGGTAAAAACGCTCAAACCTGGGACTTTGCGAAGTCCTAGGTAGATAGGTACCTACTCAGAAAGGTAAGACCAAATATTTCGTGTAACTTTGCACTTGCTTTAAGCTCAAGCACAAGCAATAGGGAATGAGATAAGCGGAAGAGTAGCGTCCCTTGATTGGACGTCACCCATAGTCTGTGACGTCACCGGAGGAAAAGTTATTAGAGAGAGAAGGTCATGTTGGTTGTGCGCATGCGTCTCTCGTCCTCCCGCGAGGACGAGAGACCCATGCGCACAACCAACATGACGTTCTCTCTCTAATATCTTTTCCGCCGGTAACGTCACAGACTAAGGGACGCTACTCTTCCGCTAATCTCATTCCCTATAAGAGTCATAGAATGGAAGAGCACACAATACAAGAAAGGGATAGGGAAATGAATACACGTTTGTCCGTGTCAATATTTAAAAAAGTTATAATTAGATTCGCGTTTGCCCGTGTCAATATTAAAAAGTTATAATTCGATTCGTGAATAAACACTCAAAGTAACACACTGTAACATCATAGGGCCTTAGTTTAAGAGCTTCCTCGGCTTTCAGGTCACACATTTTACCAGTTTCACGCAACGTCCTCAACCAGTTACCGAACTGCCTTTCTCTGTAAAGACAGTCTTTAAAAATTTGGCCAGACAGCTTCAGCTTGTCCTTTCTTTTAAATATCTATAGATTTAAATGATCTCTATCGTGGCAAAAACTCTCAAACCTGGGACCTCCTGAGGCCTCAAGTACTCCTTCAGAGCCATAAGGTCGATGGAGTCGGAGTTTATCCCGGTTTCTACAGCGCGAAACGGACGATAGCAATTGCTTGCTTTCCTTTGGATATGACGCTAGTCTAACGCAAAGTACTTTCCGCCAGATCCAACAGACCCAGCTACCCAATGACTGCTGGGTGGACAGAGGGGGGGGGGGTCAGAAAAATCTCGACTACACTAAGGATCGATCTCGGCCCCTTTACGTGTGAAGCGAGTGCTCTATCAACTGAGCTATTGAGAGTCCCGTGCCTCAGGTTTCAGAGTTGTCTTTATTTTTGTTTTCCCAAGAAGAGTTCATTTAAATCGATCGAAATTGGAAGGACGATTTTTCTGGCCAAATTTTTTTTTAAATGTGTATTCGTTACAGAGGAGGGCAGCCAGCTGGTTAATTAATTCCTCACTTGTCAGGTACCAGCTGGGCCTTTGGTAAGTTTTGTGATGCAAATTTATTATAAACACTACATTACAAACTTCAAAGTGGAGAGATATTCTAACGTAATACTTGTACATACTACGGTAAACCAGACCTGCGCCTAGTACGACGAAAAATTCGCAGAATTACGAATTTTTGGCTCCAACTACAGATCTGCATTCGCCTCTTTGACTCAATAAATCTTGTTGAAAAGTAAAATTTAGTTCCTTAGAACCTATTTATAAAGTTTATAAAGTATCTTGATAATCATTTGATTATTTATGTTTTTATTGGACAAGAATTTTATTATAAGTATAATCATAGTCACCATAATATATATCCGCTTGTTGTTCCACTGTACATTTTAAGACTTAATATTCTTTGCCAAGTTTCATTTAATTTATTAACATTTGATATTTCTTTTTTTATATTACCGAATTGTGTTGTGATACAAAATTATAATTTCCATACAAAGACCAATAAAGTATATCTTATTTTATCTTATCTTATCTTATTTTAGGACTTTGAAGCATTTGTGGATCATGGTGATGGCAAATTATTGATTTGTAAAGCCATTTATGGTGACCTTTTTCATTTTTTCCCTTGGAAACTACAAATTATTTTAAAATTTCAAGTTGACAGTTCTGTGCAAACCGAGACCACTTTCCAAAGTTAGTTTTGAAATTAATTTGAAAATTCATTTTGAGATGCTTGTTTTAAATAAGTGTTTCTTTAATAACTCTCAACTATCAGAGATCAGAGAATGTGCTGAATATGAAGTTTCAAAGTTTCAAAGTTTATTCAATCTTAGGCTTTCGCCAATAAATCACACAATTTGATGACAACATACATGAAAGTGGGAAAAAAATGGTAAATGGAACCAAAAAAATAAACAATATGAGTGAGATCAAATATTGACGCTTTCTTTTTAAAAAGAAAATAAATCAAATAAAATTGCCTTTAATATTCCCATAGGGGAAATTTGTCTTTAGAGTATACTCCAAGGGAAGACTGGG
>NC_088360.1:133439244-133441744 GCF_034508935.2 Berghia stephanieae | reverse complement strand
AGGAGAGAGAGAGAAAGAGGGAGAGAAAGAGAGAGAGAGAGAGAGAGATAGAGAGAGAATGAGAGGAAGAAATAAAGAGGAGAAGAGAGTGCATATGTGTATGTGTGTTTGTTGGTCTGAGAGAGACAGAGAGCGAGAAAGAGATGAGGGAAGAGATAGAGGGAGAGAGAGAGAGAGAGAGAGAGGGAGAGAGAGAGAGAGACGTTTTTCACCAGCGTGATTGCTATTGTTTACCTTGGTGACAAGGGAAGTAATGGCCGATGAATGACATTTTGTAATGAAAACAAGCAGGAGTCGTCGGTGCCGAGCAGAGATATCATCTCATTCTCATTTCAATTTCTCACGAATCAATTCAGAAACATGCTATTGATGCTATGCGTCTAGGTAAAATGCTCAGACCATCCACCAGCCGGACGTAACGTAGCAACACACAAATCTGTGTGTATTGTGGTCTGATAGATATAATTTAGTGATATCTAGTCATTAAAATAGATGTCTAATGACAAAGCCAAAACAAAGAGCCGAGTGTGGTCAATTTCGATCCTTCTACAGAAGGAAGAACTCAGATCTTTGTTATTGTTTAAAAACAATAGAAACAATCTTTAGACAGCCATTTAATGCCTTTGCAAAGTTCCACGTTTGAGAGGGCTTGTTTTTTTGTTGTTTTTTTTTTTGTTTTGTATTGTTTTGTTTTTTGTGGGGGTTTTTTTTTTGTTGTTTTTTTGTTTTTTGTTTTTTTTTTGGTTTGTTGTTGTTGCCAAGATGAGGGTCTTTTAAATCGATCAATATGAGAAGGACGAGATTTCTGACCAAATTTTTAAATACATGTTTTTTCCCGACTGCGATTAATAAATACTATCGTTTTGAATGACAATGTCTACTCGTACCTCTGTACAAAATTCACACGCTCAGAACAGATCATATTATTATCCGTTCGCTAATACAACGACAATGGGTTTTGCTATCGGCTTTAATAGGTAATGATATGTAATGGTTTGACCTGTGTACCGAATGGACATTTATTACGACAGACGTTGGCAGATAGGTCATGGAGTGCAATAAATCTCATCCGTTGTCCTCTTTTGACAAAACGGTTTTTTTTTAAATTTCTGTCAGAAAATGTGTAGCTATTCCATGAAGCGATATATAGATAGTATGCGCTTGGCTAAGAAGCTTATAACATTGCCATCCGGAAGTATAACGGACCAACACACAAAACTGTGTGTATCCATGAACGTTTCTAGTCAGGTTAATACAGTTCAGTGAGCATTACTCATAAACGCGGATGGCAAAAAACAATAACAAAGACCCGAGTGACGTCATCTTCGAACTATCTATAAAGAAGTGCATCCAAATAAGGATTTTCTATTCTTTAAAATTGAAATAACGAACCTACTATCTGAGGCCACGTCTACACCAATGCGATGTTCGAAAAGATCAAATTACGAAATTAAGGAGCAGGCATCGGTGTAAGATAAAGAACTGAACACGTCTGTATGAAAAGTGCCAAGACAAAGCAAGAAAGAAAAATACAAGTTAAAAAAAAAAAAACACATCCCAAAAAATCAGTCGACCTCGACTTGGGATCGAACCTTAGACCTTCTGATTACCGGTCAGATGTGCTACCATTACACCACAGAGGTTCCTGATTATCCCAACTATGGCTTTTTTTTCTAGTACGTTTCTTTCTTGCTTTGTCTGACACCTTTCATACACACTTGTTCAGTTCTGTGTTCGAAAAGAGGATATTTCATTTGCAATCTTTTCTAAATATAATGAAAATGTATTTGCTTTTTTTCTTCATTTCTTTATTTGTTATTATTTTTTTAAAAATAGAATTGACCCCGAGTTGTCTTTGAAGAGGCACCACTCTATATACAAATAACTCCCAACCTGTCGAAACATAAACGTCTTATGACAAAATTTCAAAGACTTGTTTAAGAGGTTTGTAGCAAGTAAAAGATTTCAAGCCGAAATGGGCAGGAAAAAAAAAACATACTTGAGCTTTTATACTGCGCAAGATCCATTAAATGTGCTCAAAGCGCTTTACTCAAAGCGCTTTACAAGCAGTCCCAAGTCAATAGAAGATGCAGGACGAGACATAACGAGTGTTAGGCGCTTTTTTTATTTTTTTCTCTACAAAGAAAACGCTTTTACCGCCCAGGTACACCTGGGTGCAACGAGAGAATGTGAGAAAAAAAAGTTTTCTCTACGGACTCAGCGTTGTAGGATTTGAACCAGAGCCTTACCAATGCGAAGGCGAGTGTCATAAAACATGACCACAGAACCCTTCAATAAGGAGTTTTGTCGGAGATTTGTGATGTCTATAATATGTCATTATGAACCCACCGTGAGGGGCATAGAGAAGGGATTGATGTAAGGATGGAACGAATCCCCGTAAGCTTGGATATGATCTGTTGCCGTGGGAGAAAGGACAGTGATGGTTGTGGTGGTGGTGGTGAAAGTAGTAGTAGTAGTAGTAGTAGTAGTAGTAGTAGTA
>NC_088360.1:133404244-133434244 GCF_034508935.2 Berghia stephanieae | reverse complement strand
TAATGGACCGATATTTAAAGGACGAGTTTTCTGACCAAAATTTTCAATACGTGTTTTTTTTTTTCTAGACAACGACATATGAGAATGTGTCATTGTGTGTGGGTCTGTTGTTTACTGGCACAATCAGGAAGTAATAAATCACCCCCATGATGCAACGATATTCAATTCTTGGGAAAACCGGGTCCGGTTGCCAGCGATAAGAGTGCCGCAGAAGATTAATCATAATATGAATTCTCTTCAACAGTCGTAACGTCACTTCCTTCCTAATGACGCATGGTAACCTAGTAACACTGGCTCTACACTATCGAACAATGGTGGACGCCGTATGAAATATTTATCCGGCGATCATACATGGTATCCAGAGGGGAAAAAAACCCATAAATTTGATCATGTTTTGACTTTTACACATTCTGATCACAAGGCATATGAAAAGTTCTAGCCAGCATGAAAAATAAAAAGTAATGATTTTCTTTGTTTAGAACCAAGATGGCCGCCGTTGCAAGGCGGTGTGACATCAGACTATTGAATCGTATTCTTGGGAAAACCGGTTCCAGTTGCCAGCAATAAGAGTGCCGCAGAAGATTAATCATAATATGAATTCTGCGTACTCGGACAAAAACCTCCAACAAAACACGTATTTAAAATTTTGGCCAGTTAACTCGTCCTTCCAATATCGATCGATTAGAATGACCCTCATCTTGATGAAAGCTCTCAAACCCGGGCGGACGCACGCCAATGGGGAAACTGGCTTAAGTTCGAGTGGATATTGCGCTATCATATAAAAACTTTCAATCATGAAGTTGAAAATTCCGTGTTTTTGGTTTTTTTTTGTTTCTTGTTGGTTTTTTTTTTGTTTATTTTTTTTTTTTTTTGGGGGGGGGGGGGTTAAATCATTTTCACTTGAGACTCACATTTTGGCATACGGGTGGGTCATACCGACTTATTACCGTTTAGAGGCGCCAGGTCACATATTTCTATCAGATTATATTTATTTTCAACGTTACTTGAAAATTTTCTTCGCCGCTTCACTCCCTCACGTCCAATCATCGTCGCCTTTTTCATTATAGGAAAACCTTTTAACGATGATGATAACGATAATGATGATGATGATGATGATGATGATGATGATGATGATCATGATGATGATGATGATGATGATGATGATGATGATGATGATGATAATCATGATGATGATGATGATCATGATGATGATGATGATCATGATGATGATGATGATGATGATGATGATGATGATGACGACGACGATGGTGATGATGATGATGATAATCATGATGATGATGATGATGATGATGATGATAATGACGACGACGATGGTGATGATGATGATGATGATGATGATGATGATGATGATGATGATGAAGTTGATGACGACGACGACGACGATGATGTTCCAGGTTTGAGAGGTGGTTTTTTTTTTTTGTTGACAAGATGAGGGTCATTTAAATCGATCGATATTTGGAGGACGAGTTTTCTGGCCAAATTTTAAAACATTATGGGTTTTTCCAGAGCACGGCAGTTTAGCGACACCTCACGTTTCTATTTCTGACAAAGGAGTAGTGGATCTAATCACGGGACAAGGTGCGAAATTCAACCATCTTAACTCACTCGACCCTAGCACCGACTATATCCGTAGTTTACCCAGGTCACTTTTACCCCATGCCTATTTATTACAATTTTTCTGAGACAAATTATAGGCGTTGTATGAAAGCTAACGTTTTTAGGTTTTGTATGTTAAATATAGTTGAATAAAACTATCTATGTACATGCTCATTTTTAATACATTTTTTTTCCAATTTTGAAAAATAGCAAAAATCTCTAGGATTGAGTGAGTTAATGAGAGGTTCAAGGTACATACACACACACATACATCCACTATCCATCCACTCCTAAATCATTTGATACAACTACTACATTATACTAATTACTACGTCGATGCGTGTTCTATCTATCACCTTTGGGTTTTTCTGGTTTACCTCAATAATGGCCATTTCGCATTGCCATACCCTTGTTATACCCAGTATGACTCCATCCAATAAATATCTTTGTTGTACACACAATGCTGCATTAGAATACAATGGCAAAATACCTTTTGTCTCATTCTGGCAACAACCAAAAAATGCCGATAAAACTAGAAAGATTATGATAACAAAAAACTTGAGAAAAAAAAATATATTATTCTTAAAACCGGATATTTTGAGTAAATACAAAGAGGAATCAAATCATATTTTTAAAAACAATCCAGGCTACATATTAATAATTTTTTTAAAATCGAGCTTTTATATAGAGCAATATTCACTAAAAGTGCTCAAATGGCTTTACAAGGGGTCCCTGACATGTTAGGCGAAATTACAAAAAAAATTTAGACAGAGACAACGCTGTTAACAGCCAGGTACTCAATTTACACCTGCGTACGGTGAGAGTATGTGAGTAAAGAGCCTTTCCGAGGACTCAACTATGCGCCGAGCGAGACTCGACCCCAGGATCTTCCGATCCAAAAGCGAGTGTCATACCAGAAGACCACATAGCCGCTTAAAACCAGACACTTTAAATCATTCTAAAGAGGACTCAAATTTAAGAATATTTAACAATCTATGGTAATTTAAACCGTATTATTAATTATATAATATATATATGATATATATATATATATTATATATGAAGTAAAAAACGTGTAGATACCCTTTTCTGGCCAAATTGAGAGAAAACAATTTGAGTCAGTCTACGGCGGAGTGTCGTAGTTGTAATAATATTATGGGATTGTTTGATAAGACGGATAAAAAAGAATGAAAGGTCAAAGGTTGAGGCTCTTTATGAATCAGAAACGACACGCGCAGACAAAGGGTTTCCACTTAAGACCTCTTGTGGATTAACCCCAGGCTGTTGCTAAGGATAGACATTCCTACCTCCCACTTCATAATGTGCAATTTTTTTTTTTTTTGGTTTTTGATTTTTGTTTTTTTGTTTTTTGTTTTTTGTTTTTTGTTTTTTTTTTTGTTTTTTGTTTCTTTGTTTTTTTTTTTTTGTTTTTTTTTTTTGTGTTATTTTTTTTTTGGGTGTTTTTTTTTTTTTTTTTGGGGGGGGGGGAGGGGGGTTGGTGTTTTTGTTTGGGGGGGGGGGATTTGGTGGCTTTTTGGGGGTTTTTTGTGCACTTAAACTAGATAACTGGCGTACTCTACCCAAAAAAAAAACAATCCATATTTAAAAATTTGGCCAGAAATCTCGTCCTTCAAATGTCGTTCGATTTAAAGGACCTTCATCTTGGCAGACACTCTCGAACCTGGGACTTCGCGAAGTCTTGATTATATTAAAACCACAGGTTCGAGATTTTTTTAAATTTTTTTTTTTTTTTGCACAGATGAGGGGCATTTTAATCGATTGATATTTGTTGGAGGATGAGTTTTCTGGCCAAAATTTTTAATATGTGTTTTTTTTTCCAGAGTAGGCTACGCCAAATAAACGATTAAAATATTATATGAAGTGTCGTCGTCGTTGTCTTATTTATTTTTCATAAAAACGCAGTCGAGATTGAGGCCAGCTTAATGGTAACTATATATAAAAAATAGTTGATGGGTAAAAGTATATTTTAAGAGGCACGTTTCAACAGTTTGATCCGTGTGCAATGGGCACAATATCTTTCCCTTCAGCTGGTGATGTTGACCTAAATATATGACCCACCGTTACACAACGGTATAGATAGTATGCGTTTGACTAAGAAGCTCACAACATTGCCATCCGGAAGTATAGGGGACCAACACACAAAACTATGTGTAACCATGAACTTTTATACTCTGGATAATACAGTTAAGTGAGAATTACTCATAAACGCGGATGGCAAAAAACAATAACAAAGACCTGAGTGACGTCATCTTCGAACTATCTAGATTGTTGCTACTTTTCAAAATGGGAAAAATGTATTAAAAATGAGCATGTGCATATATTATATTTTCACTATATTGAACTACCATTAACATGTAAAAACTAAAAACATTAGCTTTGATATTACGCCTATAATTTGTCTCAGAAAAATGTAACAATAGATAGGCATGGGCTAAAAGTAGCCCGGGTATACTACGGATATAGTCGGTGTTAGGGTTGAGTGAGTTAATGGTAATTATATATATAAAAAATAGCTGATGAGTAAAAGTGTATTTTAAGAGGCACATAATTTCAACAGTTTGATCCGTGTGCAATGCGCATAATATCCTTTCCTCCAGCTGGTGATGTTGACCTAAATAATATATGACCCACCGTTACACAATAGTATAATGTCGAGAAGGAAGGAACGAAACTGACGCCACTTAGCTCTCTGTTTATTGATTTTAACCAGCAATTTTTTATGAGTAGTTCTCACTTAAGTATATCAACCAGACTAAAAACGTTTAAGGTTACACATTGTTTTGTGTGGTGGTAAATGTTATAGATAGAATGCGCTTGGTCAAGGAGTTCACAACATTGCCATCCGGAAGTATAACGGACCAACACACAAACTCTGTGTAACCATGAACTTTTATAGTCTGGTTAATACAGTTTAGTGAGAACAACTCACAAACGCGGATGGCAAAAACAATAACAAAGCCCTGAGTGACGTCATCTGCATACCATCTATATCCGGCTGGCGGATGTATGAGTTTTTTTGTCGGATTTTTGTTTGTTTGTTTGTTTTGTTTTGTTGTTTTTGTTTTTTTTTTTTTGTTTATTCTGTTATTTTTGTTATTTTTTTTGTTTATGTATTATTTTTATTTTATTTTTATTTTTTTGATAAACGGAATGTATCAATACGATCAGCAAAAGTGAATTTAGAGCACATGTAATGTAAACACAATCTGAGATGCTTGATGATTTTCTACGAGTGAACAACACTGGCAACAGCGCGCAATTTATTTATACAATATATATATATATATATATATATATATATATATATATATATATATATATGGTGCTATGCAGTTAGGTAAATATTTAAAAAATCCGACAGCCGGACAAAACGTACCAACACTCAAAACGGCTGTGGAACCTTATAGTGTGCGCTTGGCTAAGAAACTCACAACGTTGCCAGAGGGAAATATTATATCGGAACGATACACAAAACTCTGGGTAACCATGTACGTTTATAGTCTGGTTAATACAGTTTAATTAAAATTACTCATAAACGCGGATGGCAAAAAACAATAACAAAGGCCTGAGTGACGTCAACGTCGTTCTATTTATAGGTTTTAATCTGGATATAATTTCATAAGATATACAATGAGCTATTCACACATTATATAGGTTAAAGGCCTTATTCAGCAAACCAAAACAAAAAAAAAAAATCCAGAAAACAAAAACAAAAACAAAAAAAAAACAAAACAAAACCGTAAAAAAATGGGTCACAAGAGCCACACATGACTTTCTAGTTTGTTTATCCAACATTCCAACTCCAGTTCTTGCCAGTTTGACTGATATCAATTTCATCCCGTTGACATCTATTTTATCTGTTCACAGTGATAATATTGTGTCACTGAGTTCCTGGTGCTGAAGATGACACAAGAATGTGTGGCAAATGGGGTCGGTGAAGCTCCCAGCAATGCTGTTTCGATAATAGTTTACATAATATAGATAGTGTGCGCTTGACTAAGAAGCTCAGAACATTCCCATCCGGACGTATAACGGACCAACATACAAAACTATCTGTAACCTTAAACGTTTATAGTCTGGTTAATACAGTTTAGTGAGAATTACTCATATACATGGCTGGCAAAAAAAAAACAAAAAAAAATACAACAATAACAATATCTGAGTGACGTTAACTTCATTCTATCTATACTCAGAAGAGATGAAAATACACCAGCTAATAACGCCATGAATACTTTTTTCACTCCATCTGGATACAAGAAATATAAAGGCAGACCACACCACCCAAATCAATTCACACTGTCCTGAATAGCGACCTAAAACGCCTTCAAAATAACAAAGTATGAAAATCAAAGGAAGACCTTACGAAATTAGCATCCACAACAACCGACCGTGAACAGTGGAAGGAAATGACACAGATGATTAGAAAGGAAGCGAAGCGTCCCGATCGGATGATTAGGAATCGAAAGGGCTTAAGTCAGTCAGTCAATATTATGACATGATTTAAGGTTTATTGGGTGAATGAACTATGCCTCGTTAGTTGAGGCTCGAACCCAGGACCTTCCGATCCGATAGCGAGTGTCATACCACTGGACCACATAGCCGCAAGAACATTATGTTTTTATATAGATAGAATGCGCTTGGCCAAGGAGTTCACAACATTGCCATCCGGAAGTATAGATAGAATGCGCTTGGCCAAGGAGTTCACAACATTGCCATCCGGAAGTATAACGGACCAACACACAAACTCTGTGTAACCATGAACTTTTATAGTCTGGTTAATACAGTTTAGTGAGAACAACTCACAAACGCGGATGGCAAAAACAATAACAAAGGCCTGAGTGACGTCATCTGCATACTATCTATAACGGACCAACACACAAACTCTGTGTATCCATGAACTTTTATAGTCTGGTTAATACAGTTTAGTGAGAACAACTCACAAACTTTTAACGCGGATGGCAAAAACAATAACAAAGGCCTGAGTGACGTCATCTGCATACTATCTATAGATAGAATGCGCTTGGCCAAGGAGTTCACAACATTGCCATCCGGAAGTATAACGGACCAAACACACAACTCTGTGTAACCATGAACTTTTATAGGCTGGTTAATACAGTTTAGTGAGAACAACTCACAAACGCGGATGGCAAAAACAATAACAAAGGCCTGAGTGACGTCATCTGCATACTATCTATATATCCGTTAAGGATGAAAATGCTCAAACGACAATGATGGACAACAATAATGCCGTAATCTTTAAAAAGAAAAAAAACTTGAATTTAAAATTTTGGCCAGAAAAGTCGTCCTTCAAATATCAATCAATTAACTTGACCATCATCTTGGAAAAAAATTTCAAACATGTCACTTCGCGAATTATCAGTTTTAAAGGTATTTATTGACAAGATAAGAATCAATATTATCGATCTAGTCTATATTTGAAGGACGAGTTTTTTGGCCAAAAGTGTTTAATACGTGTTTTTTTTTTTTTTTTTTTAAGAGTAAACCAAAATTGATGATGAATAACAAAGAACAGTTAGTTATAGATAGAGGATGCACTTTTGAGTGTGACTTCCTGTATATAGAAAGGAACACAATTCATGTTGATTGGGTCTGTCACGAATGTTAGGTCGGCCAACTCAGCGTTATTCCTGGGGAAAATCCTGTTTTGTTTTTGTTTTTTGTTTTTTTTTGTTTTTTGTTTTGTTTTTGTTTTTTTGTGGGGCTTTTTTAGTTATCTTTTTTTGTTCTTTTCTTTTTTTTAAATGTTTGTTAGGGATCCCCTTGTAAAGTGCTTTAAGCACGTTTAGTGGATAATGCGCTAAATATAAAAGCTCACTTTTTAAAATTATAAACTTTATGAAAAAGTAAAAGATTGTCTAATTATTAACAATTCTATAGATCTCTGTCTGACAAAATAATTCTTTTTTTTTTCATTTCAGCCAGAAAACTAACTTCAATTGTTGCTTGTTCAAAATGATTATCAAATTGTCAAAAAAATTTAAAACCTGAGACTTCTCACGTTTGAGACTTTTTGGCAAGGTGAAGGTCAGTTTGACCGATCTATATTGGATGTAAAGGAATATGGCCAACGTAGACATATATGCAGGTCTGACATCCGCGAACCCATAGGCCTAGTTTAACATTGTTGCAATGGAACAATATTTTGCCTCATTTTTTTGAGATTTCCATTACAACAATGAATGAGCCCCATAAGGAATTGGGTTACCAGACCTGCAAAATAAATGCACGTCGCATCAATCAATCTGCCCAATTTGAACACAAACAAACATGTCTTTTGTTTCTTGAACACGACAGGTTACTAAAATCAATTAATCTCATTCTGCGGGGTTGCTCTTATCTATTTCACAAATTATTATGATATCGTCTACTGGCCCAGTGACACAGTTTGCCTGAACGGCATTCGATTTTTGTTGTGCTTATCTCGCCAGTTGATATTCATTCGTATTTCAAACACAGGCAAGTTTCTGTCACGTTTTCATGTCACCACAATTGATTGTTTTAAAAACCTATATCTGTCACAGTGAATGACATAGATAACAAGTCAGATGGTGAAAAGGTTTGAAATGTGATATTGCCCAGTTTAGTTAGAAGGTCAATTTTTTAAATCAAAAATTAGTTCTTGTCATAAATGATTAAATCAACCCTTTTTTTTTACATCTTCGGAAAATATTAAAGCTTAATTTCACTTCTAAATATTTTCTTTACAGCTTGTCAAGATGAAAAAGTATGAAATTTGAGAAAAGTTGCTGGATACCTTTTCCATTCATCTGACCATAATTTCATGAAAAATCTCCAATTTACTTCAAAAAAAGATTAAAATGATATGGAGAGAATATTCTTTCAGAAAATGCAAAAAAAAAAAATAAAAAAAAAATAAAAAAATACAAAATGTTCACCTTCGGACTGATTATGTCATGCACTGACACAATAGAGCCTACCAGGTTGGAAATGGCTGGCGGCGGTGCTCTCATGTTTACCCTTCACTTCAAAACGGTAGTTAGCCAGATGGTTTTTTTAAAAAATTATAAACGATTTTAAAGTCAGAAACTATTCATGTATAAAATTGAGGATAACTATAGAAAAGAGAGGTATATGTATTAATGATTTGGGTGTTGGTCATGAAGATGATAATGAATACGATAAAGGACAACAACAACAACAACAACGAAAAGTAAGAGTAGTGGTGTAGATCGACGTGTACATAATTGCAGGTCTGATCGCCGAACACAATCATGGGCTGGATTTTTAAATTGTCATAATGGACAACATTTAATTTAGCGTTGGTTTGAGAGTATTTCCGTCAGAACAATGACGGCCACAAAAAAAAAATGGGTTATCAGACCTGCAAATAAGTGCACGTCGGGGTAGATGGGTAAGTAGAGATGCATCAGAAATAGAACAATAGAAAGAACAACGATATCTATTGATACAAACTAGAGTTTCTGTTTCTATAGCCATAGAGTTGCATCATTGTCTGCATCATTAGTAACATTCAATGTCTAAAAATAACAACGAATTAACATCCCTATTCCATGACAGAACCATTATGTTGCAACGACATCATGAATTATATCTATTATTATAACATTTCAAAGGACATTATTCATTCAGTAAGTAGCCACTTAGTGGGCGTTGGGTTGGTTTGTATCAATTGGCAGTACAGGCAATTTGTCAATGAATCAGACAGACAGTCAAACTATGAATGACTCGGAAACAATAATAATAAATAATATATAATAATTGAGCTTTTATATAGCGCAATATCCACTAAATGTGCTCAAAGCGCTTTACAAGGGGTCCCTGGTCAACAGCAACATTTAACATGTAGGACGGGACATGCCGCCTGTTAGGCGATATTACAATTTTTCGGACAAAGACAACGCTGTTAACGGCCAGGTACTCATTTTACACTTGAGTACGGTGAGAGAATGTGAGTAAAGTCTTTTCCAAGGACTCAACTATGCGCCGAGCGAAGCTCGAACCCAGGACCTTCCGATCCGAAAGCGAGTGTCATACCACTAGACCACATAGCCGCACAAACAAAACTCGCATTTAAAATTTTGACCAAAAATAAAAACTCGTTCTTTAAATATCTATCCATTTAACTTTCTCCTTACCGATCATTTCCAGTATTTTCCCCAAATGGCAGGCTTACCCAGTAGAAAAATTTGATATTTTAAACTCAAACAAACTCCCTACATACAAAACAATTTATGTGCTTCTTAATTAAACAAAGATCATTGTGGTGTACAAAATAAATTTGAATCAAAAAAAAAAAATGTAGATATATTGTGTCATAACAAATGTGATGATTTTGCTGTAGGTGGAGACGGTTAAAATGACCCTCATCTTGTCAACAAAACAACCCCCCCCCCCACCCCCAAACCAACCCCCCCCCACCCCCAAACCACCCCCACCCAACCCCCCCCCCCACCCAAACAACCCCCCCAACCCCCAAAAACCCCCCCCCCCCACCCAACCCCCCCCCAAAAAAAAAAACTTGAGCTTTTATAAAGTGCAATATCCACTAAACGTGCTCAAAGCGCTATACAGAGGGTCAAAAACTCTCGATTCAGAAAAAAAAAAATGTTACATGGTAAACTTAAACTTTTTTTCTCAGAAATATTAAGCCTGAGAGTTCAAAGAAATCACAGATTTTAAAGACATTTTAACACGCTAAGAGTCATTTTCAGGATAGCAATTATAAGAAGCGGTATGTGGTCTTGTGGTATGACACTCGCTGTCGGATAGTAGGAAGGTCCTGGGTTCGGAGCCTCACTCGGCGCATAGCTGAGTCCTTGGAAACGGATTTTTACTCACATTCTCTCACCGTACTCTGGTGAAAAATGAGTAACTGACCGTTAACAGCGTCGTCTCTAGTCAGAAAAAAATTGTAATGTTGTCTAACAGGCGTTATGTCTCGTTTCGTGTTGCTGTTTGTCAGGGACCTTTTGTAAAGCGCTTTGAGCAAGTGTAGTGGATATTGTGCTATATAAAAGCTCAAGTTTTTGGTGGTTTTTTTTTTAAATATTTTTTTGCAATATAAACATTTTCGGGCCAACATTAGTAATTGACGTTTTGTCAACACAACCTTTAACCGTGACAAAATGCCAAACAAAATCTGTTGTCATTTAAAGGTTAATTTTAATTTCAGCTTCACTGATTTGAAGAAGCATCTGCAAAGTAAAAAGGTTACAAAAAACTAATTGGCAGGTGGTTGGTGACCCACTCACTCGATCCCTTTCCTCGTGCACGTCCTACTCATCGCTTAATTAATGATCAACGTACGAAATATCAAATGGCAACAAAATTATGCCAGCATAATCATTATCATCATAATTGTATTGGTGGTTGAGGAGTGCGTAGTTTGAGTGAGTAAACAAGTAACTGTGGATACATTTGAAATCTGTCTTAATTTCACTGCATTAAATCCATTACTTTCCCTGTTGTATTAAATTGTAAAGATGTCTGTGTGCATTGTGAAGAACATTTGTTATATTGTGAAGTACATTTGTTATGAGGATCATATTGTTATTATAAGATCCACATATTTCTATTTATGTTTATTATATTTGTTCGAGCAATGTAAACCACTAAAGATGTTCCATTTTGTGGACAATAAAGATTTATTACAAGAAAGTAGTTGCTGGAATATCAGACAGCGTTCAGACAGTCCAGTCCCGCCATGATTTTACAAAACACATTCATTTTATTTATTCATTTATTTATTAACTATCACCTTCCCAACCATAGGAAAATCGTCCCATTTGTTACGAAGCAATCAACCATTTATTTTCTCTTTCTAATTTCTTTGATACATCAGTAAATTTAAAGATCCTTTTTGGTTATAGCTATACTAATTTGACACTTAACACAAACAAGTGTCATGTATTGAATGTATCTCAAGCTTTTCTGTTTTAGTAAGAAAAATCTATTCTTGTATTTGGTGGGCGTGAAGTTTCATAAAAATGCAGAAAAATGCTGGTAAGGATAGAGTTTATTTAATAATCAATTTATTTTTTAATTTATTTTTTGGTCAGAAAATTTATCTCCAAACTAAATTAAATCACTCGATAGAGAGGAACCTCAAAATATAAAACGCCAATGAAATTTCAGTTTAGGGTTTAAGAAACCTCAGGTTTGACACCGACTGACAAGCAGCTGAGGATCGTCTTGGACAAAAATGAAAAATAAAATTGCATTTAGCCAGAATATGGCATAGTAGAGCCCCACCCCCCGCCTCCGCCACACACCCCAACCGCCCACTTAATTAATTATTTTTAAAAAAAGTTAATTTGAAATACGCAATGATGGAAGACATTCAATTCGTTAATTTTAATTAAACTGTTGGTTAAAACGTGTCAGTCGGTTGAAGACCCAACACGAAAGAAATTGTTAATTAATAATTGTCTGACTTACCAACTTCTCATACCGTAAACTAACAGGCTGGGGTTTTTTTTAACAAATAATTTGACTTGACCTATTTTTAACATCCAAAAAAAAAATCGATGGAGTAAAATTATAAACGACCACCTCATTGGAGTCACGTGTTTCAGATGTTCGAGCTTTGGTTTAGTACTCTGCGGGCGGTAGACTAGTGACATATCCATTTGACCTTTATTTTATTTTATTCCATTTTTATTTATTTTTTTATTGAACCTTTAAAATCCGCACTATTTATGAGATAAAATGGTTGTCGTTATAGTTAACTTGTTAGAACAAAAATTTACCCTTACAAGGATTAACTTACTCAACCCTAACAACGACTATATCCGTAGTGTACCCGGGTTACTTTTACCCCATGCCGATTTATTACATTTTTCTGAGACAAATTCAGACGTATCTAGTATCAAAGCTAATGTTTTCAGTTTTTACATGTTAATGATAGTTGAATAAAACTATCTATTTCTGAGACAAATTATAGGTGTAGTATCAAGACTAAAGTTTTTAGTTTTTACATGTTAATGATAGTTGAATTTCTATGTACACGCTCATTTTTAATTTTTAAAATTTTTCCAATTTTGAAAGGAGCAAAAAATCTCTAGGATTGAGTGAGTTAAAAGCCTTAACACTGTGTAGTCTATCATCAATTTTCATGTTCAATATTTTTTAAAGACTTAGAGATGCTAATGAAATTCTGCAATTGGAGCCAAAATGTCGTAATTCTACAACAGGCCTGGCATCCTCTTAGATCAACGATATCATTTTCTGAAAACCATCTCTGCCCAAAGTAAAAAAAAAATAATTAAAAAATAGGCATTTAGTCAGTTTATTGCAGTTATAGGAGTGGTGACTTGGTGACTAAATTGGACGTATTTATTTTATAGTAACAATGAAGTAGGGGAATGAGGTGGAGTGCTAAGCAAGCAAGCATTGTAATTAGATTGGCAATTAGAAATACTATTATAGAAACAATAGAAAGGGCAGGACAGACCTACCTACTGTGGCCGGTACTAAAATAATACACTTTAATACTGCCGTATTCTGGAAAAAACATATATTTTAAAATTTGGCCAGAAAACTCGTCCTTCAAATAACGATCGATTTAAATGACCCTCATCTTGGCAACAACTCTCAAACCCGGGACTTCGGCGAAGTCCCGGGTTTGAGAGTTTTTGGCAAGATGAGGGTCATTTAAATCGCTCGATATTTGAAGGACGAGTTTTCTGGCCAAATTTTCAAATATGGGTTTTTCCAGAGTATGGCAGAATAGAGGATAAGAGTCTATTCTATTATTATCACCGAATGTGGAAAGTACAGTAAATGCCAGAGAAAATACCATAAATAGAAATTGGAACCGCAATCGGCAGACCATCACGAATCTCTGTGTGTGTGTGTGATAAGAAGAATGAGTCAGCGGCCACTGTCAATTATGTGGAATATGTTGCAATGTTGTATATTTATTTAGAGATGATAGTAAAATTATCTGGTTATCTACATGTCTAACACGATCAGTGGGGTTTTCCTTCATTATCAATACAAAATATTTATTATTTTTTTTTATTTATTTTTTTTAAAATTTATTTTTTATTTTTATTTTTTATTTATTTATTTATTTATTTATTATTATTTTTTTTTTTTCGAGAGAGAGAGAGAGAGAGAGAGAGAGAGAGAAAGAGATAGAGAGAGAGAGAAGGAGAGAGAGAGATTGATAGAGTTAAGATAGAGGGGTGCAGAGAGGTGGATATAGATAGACAGACAGACAGATAGATGGGATAGATAGGTAGATAGATTGATATATATATATATATATATATATATATATATATATATATATATATATATATTATATATATTATATAGATAGATAGATAGATAGATAGATAGATAGAAGATAGATAGATAGATAGATAGATAGATAGATAGATAGATAGATAGATAGATAGATAGATAGATAGATAGATAGATAGATAGATAGATAGATAGATAGATAGATAGATAGATAGATAGATAGATAGATAGACTAGATAGATAGATAGATAGATAGATAGATAGATAGATAGATAGATAGATAGATAGATAGATAGATAGATAGATAGATAGATAGATAGATAGATATACAGATAGATAGATAGATAGATAGACAGACAGACAGACAGACAGACAGACAGACAGATATACAGACAGACACAGAAGCCATCGACATTTTCTTATTTCTTCCGGTTAAAAAAAGAAATAAAATATTATCCTAACAACAAGCCTTGGATAACAAAAGATCTAAAACTTTTATTGAACCAAAAGAAAACTCTCTATACTAGTGGAAACAAAAAAGATCTGAAAACAAAACAAAAAGAGATAAAGAGGGTAATATCTAGTTGTAGAGATAAGTACAAAAATAAAATAGAAAAATGCTTTTCTTCTGGGGATATAAGGGACACGTGGCGGGGGCTTAAAACTGCTGTGAACTATAATCCAAAGCCCACGATTATATCAGAAGATATCGAAATTGAAACTTTAAATAAATTTTATTCACGTTTCGACACAGCAAACAAATTTGATATTGAAAATGAAAAACATAAATTAGACAGGGCTTTGGAAGATGAAATGACTATTGAGGTCAGTGAAGAGGAAACGAGATTCGTATTTTCGAAACTAAACGAGAGGAAGGCTGCTGGGCCGGATGGATTGAAAGGAAAACTATTAAAAGAATGTGCCCACCAGCTTTCCCCCATTTATACACATATTTTTAACGGGTCCCTCCAATGCGTTTCAATCCCTGAAATTTGGAAAACTTCAAAAATTATTCCTGTTCCAAAAAAAGAAAAACTTGAAACTATGAACGATCTCAGACCTGTTGCACTGACTTCAATAGTCATGAAATCTTTAGAAAAACTTGTTCTTGTTAAAATTAGGAATCAGTTTATGCCATTGAGTGATAGTCATCAATTTGCTTACAAACCAGGACGTGGCGTAGAGGATGCCATTTTGCTGTTTACAAACAACATCTACAGGCATCTAGATCACGCTAGGAGCTATTGCAGATTGCTTTTTGCAGATTTTTCTTCAGCGTTCAATACAATGCAACCTCAGTTGGTTGTTCAAAAATTGACTAGTCTGAATTTAAACAAGTATATAATTGCTTGGGTGCTCGAATTTCTTACGGAGAGAGCACAATATGTTCAATTAGGGCAAAACAAATCTTCCTGTATAACTACAAATACTGGTGCTCCTCAAGGTTGTGTATTGTCCCCTGTATTATTCACAATATACACGAATGACTGTAGAAGTCAAAACCTGAGTGTACCTTTAATAAAGTTTGCAGATGACACCGCTCTTCAAGGCCTCATAACAAATGGCAACGAAGTGGCTTATAGGCAAGAAATTGATAGATTTGTGTCTTGGTGTGATGCCCACCACCTAGAGCTTAACATAAGCAAGACAAAGGAGCTAGTGATTGACTTTAGGAGAGTGAAGGAACCGATAGAACCGTTAAAATTAAAGGACCAATTCGTCCAGCGAGTTCCTCACTACAAATACCTTGGTGTAACGATTGATGACAGGCTCAAGTAGGATGAACACTTGAAAATAATTAGGCATAAGATGTGCAGACGTACATATTTTTTATCGAAACTCTCTCAGTTTAGAATAGATAAAACCCTCTGCACATTATTTTATAGAGCAGTAATCGAAAGTGTTTTGTCATTTTGTATAACAGCTTGGGGAGGCAATTGCTTAGCAGTGGAAAGGAACAAAATAAATTCAAATATTAAAAAATCCATTAAAAGCTATATAAATGATGTTGACGATGTAGATCTTTTATACGAGAAATTTTGTATAAATAAAATAACTAAAATATTAAATGACCAGTATCATCCACTAAGACCATCAATTATTATGTCAGAAAGAAGTGGTCGCCCTTTCTCTATTTCAACGAAAACAGAGAGACACCGAAAATCTTTTCTGCCGTCCAGTATTAGGCTTTATAACAACAAGCAATAATCATTTTATATAATTATTTCTCATTTTTACTTTTTAAAAATATAAATATTAATTTATTAATTTATTTGTTTTGCAATCTTTTCAATTTTCAATTTATAGTGACAGTTTTAACTATTTTACAGTGTTGAAATTATTCATATTATAAAGCGCAGCTCTGGTTATAGAGCTGCTCCTTTTTTTATATATATACATCCTATTTCCATTGTATTTTTATCTTATGTGTAAATTATAACACGTCTGTACAAAAAATTTCCTTTTTGGGATGCAATAAAGTATTATTATTATTATTATTATTATTATTATTATTATTATTATTATTATTATTATTATTATTATTATTATTATTATTATTATTATTATTATTATTATATTATTATTATGTAGTCTATTTTCAGCATAAATATTACTCCATCATAATACCATTATGACAGGGCAGGTCACATATAACCCGGCAGATACATGGGCTGATACTGATATTATTATGACTTGTCAAACGTCTACAGACCGGATTTGCATCGGGTTTCCTATTTAACTAGGAACCTTTTCTTGAACTTGATTAATATCACGTACAAAATCTTCAAAAAAATTATAAATCAATCCTCAGACGCATTTCCACTATCAAGCCAAAAGACATCATCTTAGCGGTTACAGGTACAAGTAGAAACATACGCCAAGAAGAAAAAAACCTCTTATGGTAAATTTGTTAAATAGGAAAACACGGATAAGTAGTGGTACAAGTCACAACAAGATCTTGACAGCCTCAAAACTCTGGCCCAGGACCGTGACCAATGGAAACAATTAACAACGTGGATGGAGAGATCAGCTATACTTATCGACCATGACTGAATCACACAATTCTCAGCAAGCGTCATTCGGACTGCGAAGCTTACTACTACTACTACTACTAGTACTACTACTACTACTACTACTACTACTACTACTAGTACTACTACTACTACTACTACTACTACTGCTGCTGCTGCTGCTACTGCTACTGCTACTACTACTACTACTACTACTACTACTACTAATACTAATACTACTACTACTACTACTACTACTACTACTACTACATCCGAATGCCCGAGAACCGAACTTTGATTCAAAATGAAAAGTTTATAATATACTCATATAATTCTAAATGGACAAAAATAAGCAATTTTCTTGGTAATATTATAAACGTTTTGGGTACAATCCCTTTTTTTTTTTTTTTTTTGACAAGTTCAGGGTCATCTTAATTTATGAATAAAATAAAAAGAAAAATGTTGTGGCTAAAATGACAAAGGGTGTTTTGTATGGTCAACTAATTGTAAACAAAACAAAATGAACAATAAACAGTTGTCCTTCGGAGTCATTTGGTTGTTTGGGGCTGGTGATTATCCCGGTTGTGAAACAAACAATAGCAATTGATCGCTACCCTTTTGATAAGACGCTAGTCCACAGCTTAGTCATTTCCGCCAGATCTAACAGACCCAGCTACCCGATCCCGACTTCAATAGGGATTTATCTGGGACTTGATATCCTTTGCCAAGATAAGAGTCATTTTAATCGATCGATATCTAAAGGACGAGTTTTCTGGCCAAAATTTTAAATACGTGTTTTTATCTTTTTTTTATGTTATATGTTTGTGTTGAGAATATTGGCTATTAAGCTTAATTGCTGGCCAGCTAACTTCGCGGTCGTTGTGTGTTGGACCCGCGGTCTCCAGTAGTCGATGAGAGAGGGCTCTAGTAATGAATGACCTGAGTTTGATAAGAAATTTGTTGGGTTCGTGGATAGCTCAAACGGTAGTCACCCTCTCACCGGCCAGGCGGAGTTGTCGTCCCAATAAGCTCGCAGGTTCAAACCCCATCACCGCCGCGAAACATTTTTTATTCTCAATTGTCTTCTGGCACTTTTCTACTCACTTCATCTCTTGTTGTTTCGGAGCACAGTAGTATAAAAAATATTATGCCCTTCCGCCACGACATCATAAGATATCGTCGCCTAGGCATTCCACGAAGGAATATAGATAATTCATCAAACAAGATGTCTGATTACAGGAATCACCCATGTTGTCCAAAGTGAGCAAATTTGGGGTTAATAATCTTGCTCAAGGAAAAAAAAAGAAAGCGCCTGAAGCGGGGCTCGAACCAGGGACATTCCGAGTCACAGTGCAAAGCCTTAACCACTCGGCCACTTTGCTCCCAGTAGTATAGCTTCCCGATAAAGCGGTCTTTACTTAAATACATGCATACATACAATAATTACTTTACAGCATCCGTTATTGGCCACACGCGAGCTCGCATGACGTACGTCATACCCCCAAAATAGAACAATTGATAAAATCAGCGTCCTCATTGCCTATTGTATCAAATCAGTAAGATTTACGTCACTGACAAGGAAACCCGGAAACCCATTCTAAGAAAAGCAATAAAACTTGACCACAATATCATTATTAGGCTTGGGTATTCTAAGTGGATACCTGCTGCTGCCTATAACCCTTAGAAATAAAACTTTTACAATCAAGCCAAGTGCTTAAATCTACCTAGAGGTCTATCTATATCAACAACAAACTTTTCACTGGTTCTGTGACTACACTTAATTTGAGTAGGACAACTACTTTATGGCACTTGCAATGGAAAAGTAAAGGCAGATATACGCAGTAACTATATTTAACTCCATAACAGCGGGCTTTACCCTAATCGTACGACGTGATTTTACCCCTTAATCGTACGTCGGGGGGCCTTTTGTTACCCCATGACAATAGATAGTAAAATAAAGAACTATCCCTATTCGTACGTCGGGGGGTAATTTTGTTATCCCATGACAATATATAGTAAAATAAAGAACTATCCCTATTCGTATGTCGGGGGGTAATTTTGTTACCCCATGACAATATATTATAGTAAAATAAAGAACTATCCATATTCGTACGTCGGGGGGTAATTTTGTTACCCCATGACAATATAAAGTAGAATAAAGAACTATCCATATTCGTATGTCGGGGGGTAATTTTGTTATCCCATGACAATATATAGTAGAATAAAGAACTATCCCTATTCGTATGTCGGGGATAATTTTGTTACCCCATGACAATATATATAGTAAAATAAAGAACTATCCCTTTTCGTATGTCGGGGGTAATTTTGTCATTCGACTAGAAAATCACCACAACAGTCACACACACACACACACACACACACACACACACACACACACACGCACACATCTTAAATAGAGTAAAATAGTAATGCCCAATGAAACAAAACCAAAGTGCCTGAACTGAGAATCGACCCCGACTATGACCCCTTAGTGCACTGTCTTAACAACTCCACCCCCCCCCCCCCTTTTAAATACCGTCAACCGGGGTTACTTAGGCCATCCGGGGTTACTTAGGCCATCCGGGGTTACTTAGGCCACTTAGTAGAATAAAAAAAGGTTGCTTAAAAAAAGTTTTAAAACTTATTAGATCTATTGGGTTCTAATTATTTAAAAGATAAAAGCTACATGTAATTTATCTTTTAATATAAGCAATCTTGTTTTCAGTAAGTGGCCCAAGTTACCCCGGGTGGCCTAAGTAGCCCCAGTTGACGGTATAGAAAAAGCAAACCTAGAGCACTCAGCAATAAAGACCGAGTCGCATCCCTCTCAATGCCCTCTTGGTGAAAACTGTTCTATCTGCGGTTATATTATTTCCTATAATATTCCAGCAAACAACTGAAGAAACTATTATTTGATCAGATTAAAATTGTATTCAGTAGTCTGATGTCACGCAACCCGGCAACGGCGGCCATCTTGGTTCTAAACGAAGAAAATCATTACTTTTTATTCTTCATGCTGGCTAGATAGAACTTTTCATACGTCTTGTGATCAGAATGTGTAAAAGTCAAAACATGATCAAATTTATGCGTTTTTTTCCCCCTATGGATATGCTTTTATGCTCCCCGGAGAAATATTTCATACGGCTTCCGCCATTGTTCCGATAGTTTAGAGCCAGTGTTACTATGTTACCATGCGTCATTAGGAAGGAAGTGACGTTACGACTTTTGAAGAGTATTAAACTCCAATTCAGCCATCAACGGGTTACTATTTTGATTCAATGGATCGCCCCAGACCCGGATGTGTCCTTTGAACTCGACTCCTTACTCGGTCAGTGGCGTCATCAAAACAAGGGATTGATAAGAATACCTACCTACCCCATTAACGTATCTGGGTAGCCGAACGTTGCTTTTGAATTTTAAAAAAAAACTTGAGCTTTTATATAGCGCAATATCCACTAAACGTGCTCAAAGCGCTTTACAAGGGGTCGCTGGCCAACAGCAACACATAACATGTAGGACGAGACATGACGCCTGTCAGGCGATATTACAAATTTTTGGGACAGAGACAACGCTGTTATCGGCCAGATACTCATTTTACACCTGAGTACGGTGAGAGAATGTGAGTAAAGAGCCTTCTCCAAGCACTCAACTATGCGCCGAGCGAGGCTCGAACCCAGGATCTTCCGATCCGAAAGCGAGTGTCATACCACTAGACCACATGGCCGCACATAGAATAATTATCTATACATTTTTATCTTATGATCCGTACCAGTCACCTGGACTTTGTTAACAAAATATGGCTTGAAATCCCCTACACCTTTTTCATCAATATTTTTATATTACGATAACAGGACGGTGGCAAAGATAATTATTATCAACTCATGTTTTATCTAACATGATCAATGTTGAAAAACGCAGTGAATGGAGTCACAAGATTTGCTATACACATGAAAAAAATACTTCTATATTTTTTGGTGCAATATTATTAGAAGATTTACAATATAAACTAAGTACTTAGTTGAATACTGGCTCAAGGTTGATGCCTTGTCTCGACTGGGTCAGCGGGATAATGAATCAAGGGAAGCAACTCTACAAAACCTTAATATAATATAAATTTAAATGCAGTTACTTCCCTTGCTTCACATTTACATCGGAATTATAATTTTATTTTTATTCCAGGTCTTATAACACTGGAGGCCCCGCGATATCAGTAGAGCTTGACAGTTTGACATCACAAACTGTTCATATATGCACTTGATATAATTTTTTTTAAAGTTGAACTTTTATATTGCGCAATATCCACTAAACATGCTCAAAGCGCTTGACAAAGGGTCCCTGACCAACAGCAGCACGAAACATAAAGGACGGGACATGGCGCCTTTTAGGAGGTAGTACAATTTTATTAGGACAGAGACAACCCTGTTAACGGCCAGGTACTCATTTTTACACATGAGTACGGTGAGGGAATTTGAGTATAGGGCCTTTTACAAGGATTTAAATCTGCGTCGCTCAGGGCGTGACTCGAACCCAGGACCTTCCGATCAGAAGGCAAGTGTCATAACACTAGATCAAACCGCACACTAGAAAACAAGTAGTCTTTAAATGTGTTGCCATGGAGATTAAATTTCCGATATTTATTCAAGAATGTGTCTGAAGTCTAATTGGTTCAATTCGCTTATCGGATTATTGAAATACTGGTAAGTTTGTTTTGCAAATAGCCGGATCATTAAAAATGTTTGCATTCTATGATCAATATTCGCATGAAACCTGACGCCAAAGTCGATAATAATAATGATAGTCTCGGTGTGATGAAGATAGTGGTGGTGGTGGTGGTGGTTATGATGATGTTGATTATCATGCTGCTGATGATGATGAGGATGATGATGAGGAGGAGGAGGAGGAGGAGGAGGAGGAGGGGGAGGAGGAATGGGGGCGGAAGAAGAGGAGGATGAGGAGAAGGAGGAAGATGAAGAGGAGGAGGAAGATGAAGAGGGAACAGAAGAAGTGGGTGGAAAAAGAAGAAGAAGAAGAAGAAGAGGAGGAGGCGGAGGCGGAGGAGGAGGAGGAGGAGGAGGAGGAGGAGGAGGAGGAGGAGGAAGAAGAAGAAGAAGATGAGGAAGAAGAAGAAGAAGATGAAGAAGAAGAAGAAAAATAGGATCAGAATAAGGAGGAGGAAGAAAAGAAGAAGAAGAAGAAGAAGAAGAAGAAGAAGAAGAAGAAGAAGAAGAAGAAGAAGAAGAAGAAGAAGAAGAAGAAGAAGAATCAGAAGGATGTGGAGAAAGAAGAGGGGGGAGACAGTTAAAAAGAAAAGGGTATGGATAAAAGAAGCTACAGAATTGCGGTCTACTATAATATTAATTCAAAAGAAAGCAACAACAAATCAAAACAAAAACAAAAATAAATAAATACATACATATATAAATGAATAAATAAATAAATAAATAAATAAATAAATAAATAAAGACATAAATAAATAAATAAACCAGTTTTGGCAGATGGGTTGATTCCGGATTTTCTAAGCAGTCCAGATAAATTAAATTAACTCACTCAACTCTAACACCGACTATATCCGTAGTTAACTCGGGGTTACTTTTACCCCATGCCCATTTATGACATTTTTATGAGACAATTTATAGGCATAGTATCAAAGCTAAGGTTTTATGGTTTTTGCATGTTAACTCACTCAACCCTAACACCGACTATATCCGTAGTTTACCAGGGTTACTTTTACCCCATAGCTATTTATTACATTGTTCCGAGACAAAATATAGCCGTAGTATCAAAGTTAATGTTTTTAGTTTTTACATGTTAATGATAGTTTAATATAGTTATCTATGTGCATGTTTATTTTTAATAATTTTTTTCCTATTTTGAAAAGTAGGAAAAATATCTAGGATTGAGTGAGTTAATGGTAGTTGAATAAAACTATCTATGTACATGCTCATTTTTAATACAATGTTTTCCAATTTTGAAAAGTTGTAAAAATCTCTAGGATTGAGTGAGTTAATGGTAGTTGAATAAAACTATCTATGTACATGCTCATTTTTAATACAATGTTTTCCAATTTTGAAAAGTTGTAAAAATCTCTAGGATTGAGTGAGTTAATGGTAGTTGAATAAAACTATCTATGTACATGCTCATTTTTAATACAATATTTTCCAATTTTGAAAAGTTGTAAAAATCTCTAGGATTGAGTGAGTTAATGGTAGTTGAATAAAACTATCTATGTACATGCTCATTTTTAATACAATATTTTCCAATTTTGAAAAGTTGTAAAAATCTCTAGGATTGAGTGGGTTAATGATATCGTAACAGAATCCACTGACGGAATCCATTACATATAATTTCCAATCCACGATTTCAGCATTCGAATTACGATTGCGCAATGTCAGCATGACTCTGTTTAATTTCAACACAGCCAAACTATGAAAAAACACGTATTTATAATATAATTTTGGCCAGAAAAACCGTCTTTTTTTACTTTTATAATAGATATCTCGTATAACAAAAATAAAACGACCCTCATCTTACAAAAACTCTTCAGGGAGGACAAAATTCTTAACACGTGTTTTTATTCATAGACTACTACTATTTATCGTCGTCATCATCATCATCATCATCATCATCATCATCATCATCATCATCATCATCATCATCATCATCATCATTAATAATAATAATAATAATAATAAAATAATAATAATAATAATAATAATAATAATAATAATAATATAATAATAATAATAATAATAATAATAATAATAATAATAATAATAATACCAGCCATCACTTGTTACTTCAGGATTTCATATTATGTACATACATCTCACACGCACAGACACAAATGTGTGTATATATTATGTGTATATACATATATACACACATACTGTAATAATAATAATAATAATAATAATATAGGAAATTACTCTTTTCATCGATAAAATAACACGAATTATTACAAGTATAATCCGTGTTGCAACAGTTAATTAGTCATGATAAGGCTGAGGGAATCCTTAGATTTCAAATGGATAAACGTCGGGTTTTCCCCAAGACTGGGATTAGGATTCAATAGTCTGATGTCACGTCCGACTAGCAACGAGCAGCTTGGTTCTAAACAAAGAAAATCGGTACTTTTTATTCTTCATGCTGGCTAGAACTTTTTCACAAGTCATGTGATCAGAATGTGTAAAAGTCAAAACATGATCAGATTTATAATGTTTTTCTCCTCTGGAGACACTTTTATGCTCGGAGGAGGAGTATTTCATAAGGGCCTCCGCCATTTCCCGATAGTTCAGAACCAGTTGTTAAGTTACTATGCGTCATTACGAGGGAAGTGACGTCACGACTTTTGAAGCCAATTTCCAAGGCGATACATTAACAACAGGACTATTTTGTCCTGGACATCAATACGTACTTCACAATACATGGTAAACCGTTGACAATGAACCGCAAATTTGTTTGTTTTATTTTTAAGGGTTTCACGAAAAGTGAGTGGAGCAGGCAGTTATGTTGATAATAACAAGAAATGAAATGAGTAGGAAAGTGCCAGAAGACGATAGAGAATTGGGGGGGGGGGAGGTTCGAACCCGCGACCTTACTGGTACGACAACTCCGCCTTACCGCTTTGGTGACATGTTTGAATCGGTGTCTGGCTCTGATGGTCTTCGTCAGTGTTGAAAGCCGGAAGACCTTGCAAAACCCAAAGAACAAACAATCGAAAAAGTGTTTCCACTTGGCGACTATAGACAACACACCCATCAATGAATCGTTGACACAAAATTAATAAATTACAATGTTGTTGAGAGAGCGAATGGCATTCCAAAACTAAACAATACCAATGCTAGTATTTCGGAACTGTGTATGTTTTTTTCGCCATTTTTAAACCCTCTCCTTACCACTTCAGTAAAATCGTCAAATTAGTTACGACACAATGGGCATTTTTCATATTCAGATTTATTTTGTACATCACCAGCTTTGAAGAATGATCTTTGTTTCATTAATAAGAACATAAAGTTGTTTTGTAAAGTGTCTTGTTTGACTTTAACAAATAAATTTTTCTTCTTGGAAAGTCTGCCATTTTGGAAAAATACTGAAAATGATCGGTAAGGAGAGAGTTACAACGTTAAATGATATTTTCGAAATCTTTGTTCCCTTCAATTGACACACACGTTTACAGTTTTACTTAAAGACTCGTTAAAACGATGAGGTAGAATTTCAGGTCCAGTTCATTCATTAACAGAGTCGATTGTCATGAACGTTTCGAGTTTTCCCTGTGTCAACAGACAAGTCAGGACGGTCAATAAAACGATCAATGTTTTTCACTTATTCAAGATTTTTTGATGTATTGTTTACAGCGTGGAATCGTGTGTCAATATTTCAAATTGAATCAATATCCAAAGAGATTTTATCATCGCTGACACAGCTTTGCATCTTAAGCATTACCTACTTAGAATGCTCTATAGAAGGAACGGAATTGACGCCACTTACTCAGCTTTTTGGCGTTGTTTTAAGACAGCCATTTTTGTGTGTCAATCAGACTATTATAAACGTTCAAGGTTAAACATAGTTTTGTGAGTTGGTACGTCCATTCCTGCAAGCGGATGTTGTGAGTATTCTACGTAAACGCATAACTTCAACAATAGTGTCTTATCTTAAATGACTAATATGGCAGCATGGCGCGCGTTTCCTTCAATGAGAATATACATTGATATGAACTGAATTGGTTTTTTTACAAGGGGTCTGAAACTACGATACTATCTTGTTTTCAGAAATTTAAAAAAAAAACCTTGAGCTTTTATATAGCGCAATATCCACTAAACGTGCTCAAAGCCCTTTATAAAAGGTCCCTAGCCAACAGCAACACGTACCATGTAGGACGAGACAAGACACCTATTAGGCGATATTACATTTTTATTTTCCAACATGGACAACGCGGTTAACGGCCAGGTACTCATTTTACACCTGAGTAAGTACGGTAAGAGAATATGAGGAAAGAGTCTTTTCCAGGGACTCAACTATGCGAGGCTCGAATCCAGGACCTTCCGCTCCGAAAGCGAGTGCCATACCACAAGGCCACATAGCCGCACGAATTCAAATCCATACTTAACTTTACCTGATAAAAACTGAACTGACCCAATATCATTTTGTTTTATAATTCTGTTCTTTTTTATATCTAGGATATAATATAAATATTGTTTACAAAGGATCACGTATATAAATAGTCTGCACTTTCTAAGTGTGTACTTCAAACTCGTTACACCCAATTGTAAACATTCTAGAATTCGTCCTTTTTGTTTACTTTAAACATGTTCGTGTGTAAAATAAATATTTAAATATTTAACACATCACAGAGTTCATTCAAAGACATTCAAAAAGCCTAATTTTTTTAAAAATTCTCTTTATTCATCCCATAGAGGAAATTTGTCTTTAGGGTCTACTCCAAAAGAAGGCTGGAATAACCCAGGCGTCAGCCGCAGTGCAGTGCCGCAAATTGAGCTAGGGCGAGATGACTTGCTCAAGGCCATGCATACAGCGCGGCGGCGGCGGGTGATCGAACTCGGGGGTACCTTTCGGGAACGAAGCAAAGGCGGTACCACTGAGCCACGCTGCTGCCCCGTATGATATGATATCATGATTTTCATGGAAACCGAGAAGAGGTTTGAATTACTTCCAGTCGTTGGCCAGGGACCCCTTTGGAAAGCGCTTTGAGCAGGTTTAGTGGATATTGCGCTAAATAAAAGCTCAATTTTTTTTTTTTGGGGGGGGGGGATTTAGTTTTGTTATTGTTTGTTTGTTTTTTGTTGTTGTTGTTGTTTTGTTTTGTTTTTTGTTGTTTTTTTTTGTTTGTTTGTTGTTTTTTTTTTGTTTTTTTTTGGGGGGGGGGGGTGGTTTTTTTTTGTGTCTTTTTATTGTTTGTTTGTTTTTTAGGCTTAATACAGTGGGAGAAAATTCTCTGGTTTTTAGCAATGTATGTTTTCATTGTTTTTTTTTTTTGTTTTTTGTTGTTTTTTTTAATTTTGTTTTTGTTTTTCTTTTTTGTTTTTTTTTAATTGTTTTTTGTTTTTTTGGGGGTATTTTTTTTTGTTAGCTGAAGAGGGGTTTTGAGTCCGTGATTTTGTATTTTATTCTCTTTAGAAACTGTTATGCTCATTTTCGTTTATTACTTCTTTTTCTTTTACTATCCACAGCTTCTAGCAGCTGGTTAGTATCACCGTACCAAATCGCTATATGTTAAATATTATCATCTAATTCGATGACTACTATGTTACTAGTGTGCATCTGTGTGAGTGTGTCTAAGTCAGTATTGTATTGTTATAAATGTGTAACCAAATGATAAATTGACACTTTTTTGAGGATAAGAAAGATTTATTATTATTATCATTATTATTATTATTATTATCATTATTATTATTATTATTATTATTATTATTATTATTATTATTATTATTATTATTATTATTATTATTATTATTATCATTATCATTATCATTATCATTATTATTATTATCATTATTATTATTATTATTATTATTATTATTATTATATATTATTATTATTATTATTATTATATATTATCATTATTATCATCATTATTATTATTATTATTATTATTATTATTATTATTATTATTATTATTATTATTATTATTATTATTATTATTAATTGAATATCGGTTCGCCGTCATTGTCATTTTCCACCAGCTAAACAAAGTAATGAATGCCACTGAAACAACAAACACTATCTACCAAAATAAGAAAAATAATAATGACGGTATATATCACAGTTGATTAATCAAGCTAACCGTACAAAGTATCATAATGTAAATCGACGTTTACTTATTTTCAGGTCTGACAACCCAAATTGATATGGGGCTCATTGTTGTAATGGAAAGAATGCAACAATTTTAAATAAATCCCATAATTATTGTGATGGGTTATCAGACCTGAAAACGTAGTTAACTACGCCACTACCACATTATCTCATCCATCTGTAGTATCCCATTCATCCTGTTTTGTTGATAAAGGGGAAACCGAAACGTTCATTTGATCTGTTTTTTTGTAATTAAATTGAAGATTACATTCAATTTCACATTATTATTTATTTCTTCGAGCTTCGAGCAGCAACATTTACATGACCTGAAAATAAGTACACGGCAAGTAAGAATACGCACAAACGCATATAAAGTCTTAAGCACAAGGTTTAAACCACAAATCTACACGTCCAAACTAGGGAATACGATTATCAAAGACTATAGTTTTTACAGTGTATTAAATCAGATCCATAGTAACGAAAGCCAGAAACAAGACTCGGTTTTAACGATGACCGATGAACAAATTAATATGGATGGAAACGAGAAGTTTGATAGGAAAATAAAGACAAGCAGCACAATGCCAATTTATGAAATAGTACGTATTTAAAACTTTGGCCAGAAAACTCGTCCTTCGATTTAAATTACCCTCGTCTTGGCAACAACTTTCAAACCTGGGGTTACAGGAAGATTTTGAGAAGTCTCAGGCTTGAGGGTATTATCCCAAGATGAAAGATGAGTGAGTCATTTTAATCGATATATCATATTATTTGAAGGACCAGTTTTCTGGCCAAAATTTTTGATACGTGTGTTGTTTTTTTTTCCAGTGTACGTCACCATAAATTGCTCAATACTCAATCTCGGTGAAAGGTGAAAATAGAGAGAGAATTGAATATGTTTCGCCAGATTGGCGGATAGTGACCACGATATTTATATTATTCTGATTGACTTTTGGCATTTTACGCATTGTTCGTTGCACATTTCTTGATTGGGTGTAGGTATTTTTAAAATTTTGGTTTGTTTTTGTATAGACTGGAGTTTTATAGGTTTTTTTTTTGTTTTTTTGTTGTTTTCATAAAATTATTTTTCGTAATTATCTATCTTGTTTCCCTTTTTATTTTGGAATTTAATGCTCATTTCTCTCTTATTTTTAATTATCAATATCCACATAATACGCTGCAACTCTTAAGAAGAATTTGAACCTAAATAAAAATATAATCAAGTAGAATAGCATCTCAAACGCAGAAAGAAAGAAAAGCTACAATTATAATTTAGCTGCCTCCGTTTGGATATATCTGGCAAACTAATGACGACAATTGGCGGATATTTATCACCCATATTATTATGGCCAGGAAATATCGGTATCCAGTAGCAACAAACCTATATAGTAAGTACTCTGAAAAAAAACATATATATAAAAATGTGGCCGGAAAACTCGTCCTTCAAATATCGATCGATTTAAATGACCCTCATCTTGGCAAAAACTCTCAAACCCGGGACTTCGAAGTCCCGGGTTTGAGAGTTTTAGCCAAGATGAAGGTAATTTAAATCGATCGATATTTGAAGGACGAGTTTTCTGGCCAAATTTTCAAATATGCGTTTGTCCAGAGTACGACAGTACTATCCAATACCAATACCAATTACGCTAATAGCGATACTGTCATTCGATACTGACAAAACCGAAAGTTCTCATTTTGGCTAGAAAACGTTAACGAGTTGGGTTTGTTTTGTTTTTTTAAATTGAGCTTTTATATGGCACAATATCCACTAAATGTGCTCAAAGCACTTTACAAAGGGGTCCCTGACCAACAGCAACACTTATCACTTAGGCACGAGATATGACGCCTGTTAGGCGGTATTACAATTTTTTTTTTCGGACAGAGACAACGCTGTTAACGGCCAGGTACTCATTTTACACTGGAGTAAGGTGAGAGACTGTGAGTCAAGAGCCTTTTCCAATGGATCAGCAATGCGCCGAGCGACGCTCGAGCCCAGGACTTTCCGACCGATTCGAAAGCGAGTGTCATACCACAAGACCACATAGCCTCACAATTATATATATATATATATATATATATATATATATATATATATATATATATACAATTATATATATAATGGATTACGCCCGAGTAGGACGTGGATAAAACACAGAATCGAACGTCTCGGCCTATAATGTGAGTGACAATTTATATTATATATATATATATATATATATAATATATATATATATATATATATATATATATATATATATATATATATAATTTTCTAGCCAAACTACAAATTGAG
>NC_088360.1:133394244-133399244 GCF_034508935.2 Berghia stephanieae | reverse complement strand
TATATATATATATATATATATATATATATATATATATATATATGAGTTTTGGTGGGTACTTGTAGGTACGAGAGTGCCCGATAATGTTGGTTAGAGCATATAAAAATAAATAAAGTCACTCACATATTTTTGCCGATACAATTGTTTCGATGTCTTCCATCTCGTCAGTCGACAATAATTAGTCGATAATTGTCGACTGACGAGATGTAAGACATTGAAACAATAGTATCGGCAGAAAAAAATTGAGTAACCTTTATATATAAGAAATAAGTGGACACCTACGTGAGACCTCTTGGACGCAGGGTTGGCCAAATCCACGTCAATAGGACTCTCCCAGTCACTCAGGTCATCCTCTACATCCGACACTCGAAGGAGGTTCGGAGATAGAGTCTGAGGTGGTTGCTGACAACGGTGATCACGGTTGAGGTTGATATGTTGATGTTGTTGTTTTTGGTTATATCCCATACTCGCAGGATCAACTGAATTTCCACCACCACCACCACCAATATTGTTACAACCACTAGAACTACTACCACTTTTACAATAATCCGATTCCGTAGTGGTCACTGTTCCATTAGGAAGTTTAAACTTTATAACCCGGCTCTCCGGGTCGTTGTTGTTCGACGTTGCGGAAGTTGTTGTAGCCGCCCGTCGCATCGCATTCAGCTCCTTGAGAGAATGGCGCTGTTTTTGTCGGGTTTTACCGCTGCGGCTACCACCACCACCACCGTCACTGCCACCACTACTACTACAACTACCACCGCTATTATTTTTACTATTATGACTAGTCGCCTTGCCCAACAATTTTGGCGAGTGTGTGGATTCTTTGGGTTGGTTGGGGTCGCCAGGCAGGATGAGTTGCGGGCATATCAGATGTTTTGGCGGTTGTGTTGTTGTTGGTGCTGGCAAGGGATCACGTGACTCGAACGTGTCCAATGGCGTTGCTCTCTGGACGTCCAGACTAGTCATCGTTCCACAGTTTTAAAAAAGACATGAGATTTTATTGTCGTTGTTGTTGTTGTTGTTGTTGTTGTTGTACAGATAGTAAACAAACAAGATGGAACTCGCTCTGTCGTCCAAGAAGACGATTTAATTAAAGTTAAAGAAGGAAATTTTAAAATCGGGATTTTTAAGGGGAAGGATTCAGAAATGAACACAATTGAGGAATTTGTTTTTGTACCTGATATAGACGTCTAATATGATGTTTAAATTCAAACAAAACCACAAAATATAAAACAAAGATCCTTCATTGTAAAATGTGTGAAAATTAATAGTTTCGGAATTGAATCACTGTATTAATAAAATCCACACAATTTCAAAATGTAAACATAGTACTTGCCTCATAAACGAATCCTATTTATAGAATAGAATTACAGTAACATAATAATATATCCAATTACAATGTCCACAGACTTCAGTTACATTAGCCTTAATCATTTATCACGAATAATAATAATAAATATCATATACTAATTAAAACACACTCATAACGACACTGCACTGTCACGAAGAATAACAAATGAAACAAAGGCACATGCTCAATCCAAACCACCCACACCTATTTCATTTATCACTATCGTCATCATCATCATCATCATCATCATCATCATCATCATCATCATCATCATTATCATTATCACACGGAATCACAAAGGCAAGTTATAGAACAGTCAGTAATAATAGAATCTAGCCACACACGGAGCTAGTGACAGACTTTACGTTTATAGATTTTAACAAGATCAGCAATTTTAAAACCAATCCGATAAAATATATTTTTTAATAATTAGGGGATAGGAAAAGCACAGAAGAATTTAATTTTAAAAACAACAAACTATTGATCCCTTCGCTGATATGATCTAAGCGACAGCGGGCTGTGATTGTGTCCACATTGACCAATCAATGACGCGGACGAGCTCATTAACCACTTAACCGCCGTTACTCTGAAAAGACACGTATTTCAAAATTTGGCCAGAAACTCGTCCTTCAAATATCGATCGATTTAAACGATTCTCATCTTCACAAAAACTCTCAATATTGGTACCTAATGAGGTCGTTCTTAAGTCCCAGGTTTGACAGTTTTTGCTAAAGACAAGGCTCGTTTAAATCGATCGATATTTAAAGGACGAGTTTTCTGGCCAAATCTTTAAATAACGTGTTTTTTTCCAGAGTTTGGCAATTAACTGGTTTAAAATACACCACACACATTTCAACACAGACTCTCATTATCCAATCAATAGATTTACTCACATTCCACCCATTCTTCCGGAAACTGACATAGACATTTTAAAAAATAAATTTTGGCCAGAAAAGAATCTACTTCAAATATTATTTAACCTGCCGTGATAAAATAGTATTATATTATATTATAGCTGCTATGTGGTCTAGTGGTATGACACTCGCTTTCGGATCGGAAGGTCCTGAGTTTCGAGCCTCGCTCGGCGCATAGTTGAGTCCTTGGAAAAGGCTCTTTTACTTCTATTCTCTCACCGTAACCAGGTGTAAAATGAGTACCTGGTTGTCAACAGCGTTGTCTCTGTCGAAAAATGTGTAATATCGCCTAACAGGCGTCATAATGTCTCGTTCTACATAGTCGTTCTGAATGTTACGGGTTGCTAATGGTCACGTTTAGTGGATATTGCGCTATATAAAAACTGGGGGACTTGTTTTTTTTGTTGTTTTTTTTTTAGTAAGCAACAGGGATACAGAAGATGAAAAAAATTAACTAAGTCCAATGACATAAGGGTCATAATGAGGATATTCTAACGTGTAAGAAGAAATAAAAAACAGTTTGAGATTTTATATAGTGCAATATCCACTAAACATGCTCAACACGCTTTACAAAGGGTCCCTGACCATCAGCAACATGCAACATGCAGTACGAGACATGACACCTGTCAGGCGATATTACAATGCCAGTCTTTTGCCACAAAAGAAAACAAATCGTGAGTTGTATTCAATAGTTCAACCAATGAAAAAACTTGTTTCCGTGAGTTCTACTAACGACAACTCACTAGACGGTGCAAAAACCAAATAATGACGTCAAAATGCCAGTCCTTTTGGATTTCAGTATCAGGCTATAACATAACGATGGCTCCGGCCTGACATTGAAATCCAAAAGGACTGGCAGTTTGACGTCATTATTTGTTGTTTTTTTTTGCACCGCCTAGTGAGTTGTCGTTAGTGGAGCTCACGGAAACAAGTTATTTCATTGGTTGAACTATTGACTATTGAATACAACTCACGATTTGTTTTCTTTTGTGGCAAAAGACTGGCATTTTGACGTCATTTTTTTGGTCAGTATCAGACCATAACTTTACGAAGGCCAGGCTGAGACTGACCAAAAAATGACGTCCAAATGCCAGTCTTTTGCCACAAAAGGAAACAAATCGTGAGTTGTATTTAATATTTCAACCAATGAAATAACTTGTTTCCATGAGCTCTACTAACGACAACTCACTAGGCGGTGCAAAAACCAAATAATGACGTCAAACTGCCAGTCCTTTTGGATTTCAGTGTCAGGCTATAGATAGTTCGAAGATGACGTCACTCTGGTCTTTGTTATTGTTTTTTTTTTTTGCTATCCGCGTGTATGAGTAGTGCTCACTAAACTATATTATCCACTATAGATAGAATGCGCTTGGCCAAGGAGTTCACAACATTGCCATCCGGAAGTATAACGGACCAACACACAAACTCTGTGTAACCATGAACTTTTATAGTCTGGTTATACAGTTTAGTGAGAACAACTCACAAACGCGGATGGCAAAAACAAGAACAAAGGCCTGAGTGACGTCATCTGCATACTATCTATATTATCCAGACAATAAACGTTCATGGTTACACACATTTGGCATTTTGACGTCATTTTTTTTTTTGGTCAGTGTCAGGCCATAACTTTACGAAGGCCACGCTCAAACCCAGGACATTCCGATCCGAAAGCGAGTGTCATCAACCACAAGACCACATTATAACCACACAAGAAATGAATGAAATATATAATGTTATGAATTCCAACCAAGCATTCCACGAATGTCTACGTTTCTGTTTTCAAGAGGGGAAAAAAGCCCCTGACTAATTGTGACCCTTCACCTCAAAACGGTATTAAGTCGGGTTGGTTACGATGTTGATAATTGAATTTATAGCCAGAAATATCAGACTTGTGTTGAGTTTGTATGTTTTATTGAGGAGAATGGATACCATATTTTAGGGTGCTAATGCCAACAATTTATATTTTTGACCAGTTTTAACATAAATTCAGCTTCTAAGCATCTGGTTCGTTCCGACATAATACCGTTTTGAAACGACGGGTCACAATTACGCACCGAGCGAGGCTCGAGCCCAAGTCATTCCGACCCGAAAGCGAGTGTCATACCACAAGACCACCTGAAAGCCACACAAGACATGAATGAAATAATGTTATGAATTCCAGCGAAGCATTCCACGAATGACTACGTTTCTGTCTGTTTACAAGAAAGGAAAATAAACGCCTGACTAATGAAGCGTGCCAGAACATCAATATTTAATTTTAACTCACTCAACCCTAACACCGACTATATCCGTAGTTTACCCGGGTTACTTTTACCCAATGCTATTTCTTACATTTTTTTCTAAGACAAATTACAGGCGTAGTATAAAAGCTAATGTTTTTAGTTTTTACATGTTAATGATAGTTGAATAAAACTATCTATCCACAATCTCATTTTTAATACATCTTTTTTTCCAATTTTGAAAAGTACCAAAATTCTCTTGGGTTGAGTGAGTTAATGTCAGCCAACAAGCCAGTGACTGACTTCCCTGTACTCACTGACGCTTAATGAGAAAACACATCTTTGTCAGTCTGACGGGAACATATTTACAACAACACATATTGATTGACTGAGATGAGACCTTACAAGACATAAAAAAAGTATCAACCCGGAGACCTCAAGGAAGTCCCCGGTTTAAGATTTTAATAATACAAGTTGAGGGATATGTTGGTTCGTCAGAAATAATAATAATTG